>NC_065443.1:68284719-68590008 GCF_917563875.1 Diabrotica virgifera virgifera | reverse complement strand
ATTGGTCATAGGCGTAACCAGGGGGGGTTTTGGGGGTTATAACCCCCCCCCCATTGGGATGTACTTTGAGCTCTATAAGCTTAACACCATAGCCCTCAGAGACCTTCCAGTAGTTGTAACCCCCCCCCTTTCAGGTAGTTGTAACCCCCCCTTAGGATCATCCTGGTTACGCCTATGGTATTGGTGGGAAGGAAATAGAACTCGTAGATAGATATAAATACCTGGGACATGAAATTACGATTGGCAGGGATAACCAGACTCATGAGCTGAAGAGAAGAATCGGTCTTGGGTGGGCAGCATTTGGAAAACTGAGAGAAACTTTTAAAAGTGAGTTACCCATATGTCTAAAGAGAAAGGTATTCGATCAGTGCGTCCTCCCAGTCTTGACGTACGGATCAGAAACACTTACCTTAACTAAAGCCTCGGCTACCAAACTAAGAGTCACGCAGAGAAGAATGGATCGGTCAATGTTAGGAATAACTCTGCGAGACAAAATCAGAAACGAAGAAATCAGGAGAAGAACAAAGGTGACTGACGTCATCGAGAGGATAGCCAGGTTGAAGTGGAGATGGGCAGGACACGTAGACAGAATGACAGATGGGCGATGGACGAAGAGGTTATTGGAATGGAGGCCAAGAGAAGACAAGAGAAGCGTCGGTCGACCGCCTACAAGATGGACTGACGACTTAAGAAAGGTAAATAAAAACTGGATGAGGGCGGCGCAGGATAGATGGGGTTGGAAACGAGGGGAGGAGGCCTATGTTCAGCAGTGGACTTTTGAGGCTGGATGATGACATGGTTAAAATGTAATAAAAAATTCCCACCCCTGAGATGGGGTGGCAACTACCCCCAAGGTTTTAGCGTACAGCAGCATGATATAGAAAATGATCCTTGGACTATTCCCTACCTTCTGTGAAAATTTCAAGTAAATCCATGCTGGACGAAAAAATTGCGAGCCAAAATGCTTCATTTCCTCGACTATAAAGGAACAATATTATAAAAGAGGCACCATCGAGTAATAATAGTACATTGTTTACCGGGTAGGAAAAGCTTAACATTCCTGGACGACTGTGAAGATTGCTAAGTCGAGGCGCAAGCCGAGACTTAGCAACACAGAGTCCAGGAATGTGGCTTTTCCTACGAGGTAAACATACTATTTTTCCGCAAATCGTTTAAAATTCGACAGATATTGATTGATTTAAAAAAAAAACGCGATAATTTTATTCCCAAATAAATGGTGCTTTGAAATTCCTAATAAAATTACTTGGGTTACTATGGAAACGTATTGAGGTTGAATTGTCAAACTTGACGCTTATAAATTTAATTGCTGGTGTTCTCGAAAGTAAAATGATAAGTGATGATGAAATTTCCATTCCTGGGACTCCTCCAGAGCTGGTTGAGGCAGTGAATACTGCTTCATTAGAATTATTGCCAAAGAAATCAAGAGAAAAGTACGAAAATGCATACAGACGTTTTATGGATTATCGCATGAGTAAAAATATGTATTATCATTTATGTAGAACACTAACAACTGTACGGAAATATCATTTCCTTACAGTAAGGAAATGACATTTCCTTACAGTAAGGAAGTCCTGACTTTTTCTTCAAGAAATTTTGACAGGAATGTCAAAATTTCCTGGCGATTTGCGGAAAAAAATATTTTTTAAACCATGGAGTAATAAAAAAGACTTTTTTATTACTCAATGAGAGCAATTTAACAAGCACTTATTTAAATTCTCGGAAAGTACCCTATTGTCGTATCATACTCCCAAATGTTCAGAATTTGAAAAAATCGCATATAGCCCACGTAGATAAAAATAAAAGTCCGAAAGCCGCTAGCCACTTTGAATTACTTTATGACTACAGCTGCAAGGGCAGATCGTATGGCAGTAAAATATTTTCTGGTATTTTTGTTTAGATCGTATTCAATTTTTTGAATTTATTTTCGTTATAAAAAAAGTATTATGATTAGTGGTCTGCTTTCGGCCGCTCCTATCATCGGCCGCCCGTGTGCGATGCACACTTTGCACACATGGTAGCGGCGGCCTTGTTACAACCGGTAAATTTGTCGGCGAGTTTGTACTTACTCGTAACAGAAGTAATAAAGTATTTATTACCTGATAAACAGCTATACAGGCCTGACAAAGCATAATACCCCATATAATTTAAGTTTTTAGGATATTGTAGGTCAAAATTTATTCGTTGACTTGAAAAGAAAAGTATTAGGTCTGGATCCCGCGTATGAAAAAAAAGTTGATTAATAGCAAGCTGAAAATTTGTTAATAGCTTCAGGGTGTCTAGTCGGATAAACTTTGATTTATGGGAACACTGGAACAGGGGAAGTTTTAATTGTGGAACAGGTTAAAAATTTGGAACGGTCAGACCACGAAAACGGCACATGTATTTTGTCCGTCAGAACAGACTTAAACTCTCCGAACAGAGATTAAACTCTCATGCAAAAATCAGACTGCTATTTATCACCAAATGGGCGTTTTAATGAGTGGAACATGTAGAATATGTCAAATGACAGGAATTATGACAGGTGATAAATAGCATTCTGATTTTTGCATGAGAGTTTAATCTCTGTTCGGAGAGTATAAGTCTGTTCTGTCGGACAAAATAAATGTGCCGTTTTCGTGTTCTTACCGTTCCAAATTTTTAACCTGTTCCACAATTAAAACTGCCCCTGTTACAGTGTTCCCATATATCAAAGTTTGTCCGACTAGACACCCTTAAGCTATTAACAAATTTTCAACTTGCTATTAATCAACTTTTTTTTCATACGCGGGATCCAGACCTATTATAGTATGAGAATAGACAAATATTATAAATATCAACAGTTATAACTTTAATAAACGCATATTTTAAATTTACTGTATTTTCTACTTATCTCCTTCTCCAATGTCCTTAGCAATTTTGGCCCAGGCTCGCTCTTGCAAATGGCTCATATGATATTCTTCCCGAGTACTGTCATAAAGACAAGGATGAGCCTCTACAAGGCCTACAAATTTTATATTAAATTGTTGATCGTCTTGCATGATTTTTAAATACGTCTTCGTATACTCAACACAAACACAACGTGGGCACCAGTCGAATACCACTCGAAAATTAAACATGCTGTCGATTAGTGGCAAGGGGACTGGCGTACGGCATTTCCAAAATACCTCCCCTTCAAGTTCAAATCCTTTGTATAAACGTTAAAAATTGCAAATTTCTTATTTTTTGCCAGATAGGGTGCACCCAATAATGATGTTTTCTCTTCTTTGGGTTTTTAGCATTGAGGTTTAAAACTAAAGAAATAAAAGATAATCGGTGCTACTGTAGTATCTAGTCTACCGTCGTGTTTTTACTATAGCTTGCGGTCTACTGAGGGATGCGGTGTATAAGCTGTATTATATTACAATGCCGACAAAAAAATCTTTACAAAGTGAATAAAACGCATAAATCATGAGAATTATTATTTTAATTTTACAAATTATGTATTAATTAATTACAAGTAATTGAACTTCGTAAATCCTAGGTTCTCACCCAAAGGGGCCGAAAGCAGAACCGGAAGAAACGATTTCACTAATTTTGAGTCATTTTTACTAAACTTTTTCCGGAACTAAAGAATTTCAAAACCGGAACTAAAGATTCAAACTCGACTTTTCAATACATTTCAATTAATATGTCACATGTATCATTTCTGCGACTCTGATATGGTACTTCCGGTTAGAACTTTTTAACCGGAAATGATATAAAAACCAAAAGTATCCGGTTCTTCTTCTTGAAGTACCGTCTTCAAGAGGTTGGTTACCATTGAGGTTGGCTACCATCACAGCAATCTTAACTTTGTTAACTGCACCTCTGAACAATTGTATATTTTTGTATATGCGACTATAATATATGGCACTTCTGGTTAGAACTTTTTAACCGGAAATTATATAAAAACCAAAAGTAGACATTTGTTCTCATCCTGCTAAGGCACGTCGAATAATATATCGCTTATACTACTCCAGCGACTTTAAAACAGTACATCCGGTTTCATATTCGAAAACCGGAAGTCTCAGGTGAAATTTCTCACCGTTAGTACTTATAGTAACCATATAAATATTACATATAAATATTACAACCACATATTTGTTCTCATCTTACTAAGGCACGTCGAATAATAATATATCATATACTATTTCGGTGACTTTCCAACTGTACTTAGAACTGTTGCAACTCTAACTCTAAAAGTTAGAACTTTTTAACCGGAAATTATATAAAAACTAAAAGTATACATTTGTTCTCATCTTGTTAAGGCACGTCGAATAATATGTATATTGCTTATACTATTCCGTCGACTTTACAACAGTACTCCGGTTGCAATTCTAAAAGCGGAAGTCCTATGTCAAATTTCTCACCTTTAGTACCATCCTTGGATTATAAGCATTCATTCGACTCTTCATTTGTCATTATACCTGGTATAGTGACGGAGGAGTTATATTTGCGGATGGACGGACAGACAGACAGTCATGAAACAGGAAGTATAATATATATTGGTTCTCGTCTTACGAAAGCGCGTCCAATAATGTATAACTTGTACTATCCCTGTGACTTTAAAACAGTGCTTCCGGTTGCATTTCTAAAACCGAAAGTCCTAGGTGAAATTTCTCACCTTTATTTAGTACCATCGTTGGATTATAAGCTTTCATTCGACACCTCCTTTGTCATTCTACCTGGTATAATGACGGAGGAGTTGAGCTTACGGATGGACGGACGGACAGACGGACGAGTATAATTCAAGGTTTTCACATTGTTTCAAAATTGGGTGAAAACAAAACTTTCGAAAACTGTATGTCCTACACTATTCACGTACTTTTCAGTACTATTTTACTTGTTGTCTATTAGAAAAGTCTAGGGCATTACTATATATTTCATTTAGAACGATTTACGAAGTGTAAGTTTAATTTCACCTCCAAATTCCAATCATTTCCAATTCAATTTCTAACTAATATTGTAGCTTTTTCCCAGTTAAAACAGTAAATTTAAATAAATACTACGACCATATAAATATTGCAACCACCATGTATTTTGTTATACTTTTTTTTGTCATTTTAAAAAATGTCCGTACTTACATATATTATTTTAGCAACAATTATTATTGATATGTTCACATTAAATACCTACCAACAAACAAATATGATTTTGCTTTTCTAATTCAATTTAAAACATTGAATAATGAAAAATAAAAAAGCAACTGCTATATCAAAATAGCAGGCCGAACCATCTCTAATAGCCAATACCACGCCACGGGCCACGGTCATTCCACCTCAATGGGCGCCTCGCCTAACGCATCTTTTGACATATACGCTTGCGCATTAATGGTTGAACTCCCGTATCGCGATACGTATTACAAAGGTTACGGGCTGTACCGGGACTCTGTAACTTTTATAGCGAAAGCGTAAGCGTGATTTCCGAACGCTTTCATCAAGTTATACTCTGAAAACTGCTGTCGGAGTCGGATGACGCCGGCAACACCGAATGGAGTTCGGAAGTAAAGCGAAACGTGATTATTTGTGGTTTCGTTTCACCACGTTTAGCGCTTAGAGTGACGTATTAAAAGAAGAAATTGACAATTTTACTTGGTTTTGAGGTTGTTTTTTACCACGTTTCGTTTTTTTGGCCGTTGTTGTTTACAAATACATAGTGTACTTGAGTTTTCAGTTTTCACAAATACATTTTTTTAACATAGAAATATATAATGTTATCCATCAACGGTTGCAATTCATTAAAAAGGTAATGGAATAAATCTTTATTTAATCTAAACAACTCTATGAATCGTAAATCCGGCAAACCAAAATAATCACTTCTATCCCTTAAAAATCTACCTTCTTCACGAAGCAGCCGTAACTGATCCCTACGTTCTTGTTCGTCGAAAATTATTAAATTTATAGGCAACATTTTATTTAATTTCAACAATAAACACTTGTTTTTGTTTACCTTATGCTTTTTTGGAATTATAGGTTAGTTAAATCTGTCAAATATGTAGAATCACATCACATTTCCACAGGACGGAGTTTATCTATGGCATAGAACAAGACAATTATTACAGAACTCTAAAATCTTGAGACGACGTGCTGTGTTGCCGTTAATTTTTACCCAATCGTTCGTTTCAATTCGGTCCAGTTCGTAGAGTATTGCGATAGTATAGCGAAGCGAAGCCACACAATACAGAGTACGATTCGAACTGAACGATCCCTACGTTCTTGTTCGTCGAAAATTATTAAATTTATAGGCAACATTTTATTTAATTTCAACAATAAACACTTGTTTTTGTTTACCTTATGCTTTTTTGGAATTATAGGTTAGTTAAATCTGTCAAATATGTAGAATCACATCACATTTCCACAGGACGGAGTTTATCTATGGCATAGAACAAGACAATTATTACAGAACTCTAAAATCTTGAGACGACGTGCTGTGTTGCCGTTAATTTTTACCCAATCGTTCGTTTCAATTCGGTCCAGTTCGTAGAGTATTGCGATAGTATAGCGAAGCGAAGCCACACAATACAGAGTACGATTCGAACTGAACCGTTGCTTTTTGCTTTGCTACGCTTCGCTACGACTTGCTTATGCTTTCGCTATTGGCTCCGTGCGTCTCCCCTCTACGTACAGTCACGTGATACGCTGTCAGATTTTGTAAGGACGTTTTAACATTGAGTCTTATGGGATTATTTTGTTAAACTTGAATATTTTATTTTGTAGTGATAATAACCGAATACAACTGTTAGAATTCATTAGTTATTAATTTATACTGTAATTTATAGTGCAACAAAATATTTTCTTTTTCGTTAATAAATATTTATTGACATAAACTGCGATAGTGAGGTTATGCATACAAAATCAAACTGATAATCAATATTGGAAAGTGAAGAATTTATAGTGCGTTTTTATTTTCTGTTTATATTAATACATAATATCACTAGCGTGACACGGCATTTTTTAAATGTCTCATTTAAACATACACAAAGCGTCCTTATAAAATTTCAAAAAACCGCCACCATGAGCAGGTCGGTCGATTTTGCTTTGACACTTTGTTAACGCTCGGAGCGATTAGAGTCCCACTGCTGGTACGTTAGATTCATACGCATCCCTATCGAGCCGAAAGTCACCGAATGCACACGAGGATCTTGCCCGATTACCTACCAAATGAACATTTCATCAGCGTACTACCCGTTTATAAACATTTTAAAGTTATATTGGTTATTGGTTAAAGGTGGATTTTCACAGATCCGATGTCCGACGGTACGATGATACGATAGAAATTTCAGAGAATTTCATTGGCTGAAAAGTGACAGTTGGGTTTTCGTACGAAATTAAAAAGTCATCGGAAGAAGTTAAAATTATTTTAACTTTTGCACGAAAATCGGATGAATTTTGACATGACATTCTATCTTGAACGTCTTGATAACCTTACTTTTGTGAAGTGTTTATGTTTTTGATATATTGAAATGGAACAACAAAATCGTAATTATAAATGGATGTTGTTCTGAAACTATTTTCTTGTGGCATTTTTGTAATTAACTATTCTTAATGAGAAATAAGCCACAATTTTAATAAAAAAAATGATTTCATTTTTTAGTAAAATTGTATTTCCCATTAAAAACAGTTAATTATAAATGGATGTGATGGTACTTCTAACAATAACTCACATTTTTATCCTCTTCAAACAGATAATTTGACGAATCCATGATGATCCAAACAATAATAAGAATAAAATCGAAATAAAACTATCTATATGTTCCTGTTCAATATCCAACAGCAAACATTTGTATCAAATATCAATCCATGGAATAATCTGACATATTACACAAATGTCAAAAAATTTCGGATACGACAAATCAAATATAATCGTACGAAAAAATTTCGTATTTCGTGTCTTCGGATATCGGATCTGTGAAAATTAGCCTTTAGTCTTTGAGTTTGAGTACAATTATTAGGGAATCCATGGACCTGTCAAAGTTAAATCACGTGATCTTTGGTTGGCACTATGGAGACCTGTAAGAAGGAGTGGAAACGCAATGCATCGTTTGTGGGCTAACTTTTCAACCTCTAATTCAACTTTCAGCAATCGCCGCTAGAGGCGCAAGTGTTCGAATAGGTGCTACAAATACATTAGCTCTTATGGACTTATTTATTATTTAACTCATTTTATTATTGTTTTTATCGTAATTAGACATTAATTTATTGGTGGATTGTAGCTGAATGTGTTTTATGCCAAAAATAAATTATTTTAACCTTATAACATATCGACGTGTGGTAAAAAGTGTATTCTTTTTATACCATTGTAGATGGAGATGTGACATCAAATTTAAATTTGTCATTACTTTAATATGAGGACAGCTTATTTTGAAGCGGAAATATTTTGTCACATTATCTAACTGCCACATTTATATACCAATGGTATTTCAACTGCAAATTAATTTGTTAATATCTTTGTAACTGATATCAAAAAGTTTGTTAGTTGAAAAAATTGAACTTAACTGTACGTAATTGTTTTTAAAAAGTTATTTAAATAATTTGAAGTTTATTGATCAATTTTTTTTAAATTATTCTTTTTATCAAAATTTAAAATGCTTTTTCTTTTGAACACTTGATTTATCTATATTCTGAAAGCTTACCTATCAGATGTTTAAATTTAGTTAATAAAGTATATGTAAATTAACTACAGACGACAGTCTGACTTTTATAAAATTAATGTTAATTTTTGTGAAATATTTTGTCTCAAAAAATGCATTGTTTCGACAGAAAAACTTTCAAGATCCTCGTATTATTATCACTATAATTTTCAGGTTAAAATAAAAACCAATAATAGGTAATACACAAATTTTATTTACACCGAAGGAAATAACATACAAACGAATAGGTATAATCCATGAACGTTATAAATAACATAAAGACAAATATTTATAAAAAGTCTTTATTAACTTCGTTAAGTTCCCTTTTGAATTTTTTATCGGAACGATAACTCGATATAAATCCTGGTACGAAGCAATTTCTTTTAGTGTAAGCTTTCTTGGCACTCATATTTAAATAATATTAACCATCAAAACCAGTAATCTTATATTAACTACGAATAATTAATTATTTTCGAAATTTTCACATTCACTCCAATGCAAAACTAGCATCTATCTCTACGCCACCGCCGCCCTAGCGAGAAACCAAGCAAACAGGCAAAATCGTGTACAAAAATTTCAAGGTCGTCCTATCTCGATTCCTCTCCTCTGTGTAGGTCTCCATAGTTGGCACACAAAACTGTTCTTAACCTAAACTCAATGTAATTATTGATTTTTCTTATTTGTTTTTGTCGTGATTTTGAGGTAGTATAGTATTTAAAGACATTCATTAGATTAATTATTTTATAAACTTTACGTTTTTGGTGATTTTGAGTGCTGACAACATGCCTGTGAACTGTGGAAGTCCAACTGATCGGGATAATGTTAATTTTAATTTGTTTTTTGTCCTGATTTTGAGCTAATATAGTATTTAAAGACATTCATTAGATAAATATTTTATAAACTTTATGTTCTTGGTGATTTTGAGTGCTGACAACATGCCTGTCACTTGTATAATAGTGAACTGTGCAAGTCCAACTGATCAGAATAATGTTAATTTTAATTTGTTTTTTGTCGTGATTTTGAGCTTAATATAGTATTTAAAGACATTCATTAGATTAATTATTTTATAAACTTTACGTTTTTGGTGATTTTGAGTGCTGACAACATGCCTGTGACTTGTATAGTAGTGAACTGTGGAAGTCCAACTGATCAGAATAATGTTAATTTTAATTTGTTTTTTGTCGTGATTTTTAAAGACATTCATAAGATTGATTATTTTATAAACTTTTCGTTTGTGGTGATTTTAAGTGCTGAAAACATGCCTGTAATCTGTATAGTAGTGAACTGTGGAAGTCGAGCTGATCGGATAATGTTAATTTTTTTCGTGTTCCCTCTATAGGGCTTTTCATTCACAGTCATTTGTTTTGAGCTTCTGTCATATGTCGTATAATCCGTGTATAGTAATATTATACACGGATTAAACAACATCTGACAGAAGCTCGAAACAAATGACAATCGATGAAAAGCCGTATTAGAAACTCATTTATGTTTCCTCACCTAACTAAATTGTCAAATAACAGGACGCACTCATGCTAGGAATTATGGTTTTTATTAATATTATTACAATTATTTATATGTGACACTAACGTAACTAGTGACATTCATTTTTAGGCCAATGTGACAAACTTTATTAATACTAAATTTTAACATTTATCCCCTATTTTGTTAAAACAATATTATTTTGTTTTTCATTCTATTCAAAATAAATGCAGTTTTGACAGGGAATTTGTTTTGTTATTTATTTATTCCATATAGACCTGGATCCCGCGTACCAAAAAAAAGTTGATTAATAGTTGATGATAGGTCACTATAGTCACTAGAAATAGCGGCAATAGAGTGCCTCACGCATTGATCGGGGTAGGATTTAGTGTGTGACTCCTTGTACCCAGGACGTCTCACATAAGCACTTTGCTGATAGAGAGCCCCTACTGGCGGTGTGCAAGTACTTGGAAGGGGAAACGAGAAACGACCCTGTGCGAGTTGCGGAGAAATATTGCAACTATCTTAAATAATTCATATTGTCAATTGAAATTGTCAAATTGACGTATATTTCATACCTTCTGTCAATGAAGCAGAAAAATTATATATTGCTCCACAATACTGATATGATATGCAATTATTAAATAAAGGTAAATTTAATTAATTTTATTTTGCTTGCAGTACTGCATTTTAATAACTAATTTTATTTACTACATACAATTGTTGACGTTTTCATAACATAACCTGAATCTTATTTTTTCTTCTTATTATTTTTTTGGACTATGGCCTTGACAATTATCCAGTAACCAGGACTAATATAATTGGCCAATATAATTAAAAATGCGAATTTTAGAGAGCGTAGAAATAGGGGTCGCTATGCCGAACTTGCACGGTCCCAATAGCGCATCAGAGTGTTATCAGGTGGGAAGTGGCTCGACCCTCGACCCTTAAGAAAATATTTTTATATCCTTATTGAATCGCTTCCCCTTTAGAAAAAGTCACCGCACGCCACTGTCACCTACCAGATGGACGGAACACATTAAAAGAATAGCGACAAACTGGATTGCAGCTGTGCAGGACAGAGAACGGTGGAGACATCTTGAGGAGGCCCATGTCCGACAGTGGACATTGGCTATGTGATGATGATGTTGATAAAAACTAAAAGTAAGTTTATACAAATATATTTGTAAGAATTACTTATATATTATAATTGGACAATTACAGTAACCGCATAATACAAAAATAACTGATATAAACAATTAAATTAGTTATTATAATACCAACACAACCCTAAAAAATCCCAGAACAAGTATCATCACTAGATTATGTATCAATTAATAAGTTTACTTGGATCTCTTGCTTTTTGCTTGTTGTTGTCTTCTCTTATTTGCTAGATAGATGGTCCAGAAGAAGCCCATTAGGTTAGTGACGAGTACTCGGAGCTGAAAAGGCATTAAAAAGATAAGTTCAAATCAAACGGGTAGCATATTTACAAATGCTTCTATACTATGGCACCAGAGTGCCGAAATTGGTTAGCCTTTGAAATACACTATTACGCTACAAACCCTCATTGTTTTAGGCACCTATTAAGTTATAAGACATCTATTAAATTATGGTGACCAAGTTTTTATTGCAATTAATATTATTGTAATTATTGTGTATTTCAATTTATTGTATTCAAATAGAAATGTCGAAATTGTAATAAACCTAGCATACTTAAGAATGTGTTCTTTGACCGTAACCCGAGAAACAAATACAACAAAAATAAAAAAAAACGCCAATGAATAAAAAACAAATAAATATTTTTTATTTTTATTTATTTATAAGTACAGATATAATTACTCGTATACAGTGCGTCCAGTAATGTAACGCATAAATTCATTATTAACTAAATAAACAACATTATTAGAAATTACCAAAACAGGTCGATTCTTGATTTTAATTTATGATTCTTTGGCATATATATCATACTAGTGACGTCATCCGTCTGAAAGTGATGACGTAATCGATGATTTTTTCAATAAGAATAGGGATCGTGTGATAGCTCATTTGAAAGGCAATTCAATTCTCTATTCAGTAATATAAACAATAACATCATTATTTATACAGGGTATTCAAAAACAATTTTTTAATTAAATTGATTGACACAAAAAGAAGACTTTGCGTAGTTTATTTAATTCAAAATACATTTTACCACTGTCAGAAAACAGAAAATAAAAATGTTTATTTCAAATATAAACATTACTTTTTGATTAATTTCAATGTTTAAGCTCCACCCACCTGTCTCTTGACAATTTGAACATTTAATTTAAGCGAAATTTATTTCTGTTTTATGACAGGTGGAAAATGTATTTTTAATTAAATAAATTACGCACATTCGTCTTTTTGTGTCAATTAATTTAATATAAAAAATAGAACACCCTGTATAAAAAATTATGTTAATATTTATAATATTGAGTAGAGAATTGAATTGCCTTTCAAATGAGCTAGCTCACGACCCCTATTCTCCTTTAAAAAATCATCGATTACGTCATCACGTCCAGACGGATGACGTCACTAGTATGATATACATGCCAAATATCATAAATTAAAATCAAAAGTCGACCTGATTCGGTAATTTCTAATAATGTTGTTTATTTAGTTAATAATGAATTTATGCGATACTTTATGGACGCACTGTATACCAGTAATTATGTATGTACTGTGGAATCCCAATAAGTCGGCCCCGATAACCCGGAAGTCCGGCTAACCCGGACCAATTTTCATCAGACAAACATTTCAACAATAAAAATGTACTATCCGTTGAAAGACAATTCGGATGGAATTCCCCAGATTATTTTGTGCTTGATATCGGCCCAGTCTCTTAATCTGGGGAATTCCATCCGAATTATCTTGCAAGGGATAGTATGTAATATAATATTTGAGAGATAATGTGTATTTGTGTAATTTGAACTATGTATACGATAGTAAAAATGACTCATGGCACACGGCGGCGGTAGCAGAGCGCAAGTCATTGTCTCGTATTTATCAGGAACAACAGGCACCTGTTATTCCTTTATTTATTCCAAACTGTCTTAGCATTGTTTAAAAAAGACTAAAAGACGATTTAAAAAATTCTCTTTTAAACCATGGTCTTAGTTTTCACTGTTCATAACATCGTTCCGATTGTGACTGTATTGTGTGTAGTACAGTCTTGTATTGTTTGCTTCCGTTTGCTTAGGTTTGTGTTTGCGAGTTTTTAATAATTTAGATGTGTAGGTACTGTGCATATTTTATATATTTCATGTTATTTCAATTATAACGGGAGTTTATCTGTAAGTATACCGTATTTTATTAATTTTTACCATATTCTCCGGCTAACCCGGATTTTCGATAACCGGGATCGGCCGCGGTCCCGATTAATCCGAGTTATCGAGGTTCCACTGTACCTATAAATAAATAAAAATAAAAAATATTTATTTCTTTTTTATTCAATGGCTCTTTTTATAATTTTTGTTTTATTTGTTTCTAGGGTTAGGGTCAAAAAATATTCTTAAATATGCTAGGTTTATTGCAGTTTAGACATTTCTATAAAAAAAAAAATAAAAGTTAAGCAACAAAATGTACCTAGGTATCTATAAAAATAATATTGTAGTAGAGTTATTAATCAATGGTAGTAGTTATGTTATGAAATACGAAATTTATGACTATGAATCTGCAATCAATCACAAACAAGTCTGGCTAATTGGCTCTGCCAAAGACATTTTTCAGAAAAGAAAATACATTTCTATTCCTATTTTCAAGCAATAAATTGAAATATAAATATACAATGCTTACAATAATATTAATTGCAATAAAAACTTAGACACCAAAATTTAATAGAAGTATTTTAATTTAATTAGTGCCGAAATCAATGAGGGTTTGTAGCGTAATAGTGTATTTCAAAGGCTAACCGATTTCGGCACTCTGGTGCCGTAGTATAGGAGCATTTGTAAATATGCAAACGGGTATACATCTACTTATTTCTTCATATTTTAATAATCTAAGCGATTTTTGTTAGTATGGCTAAAAACATTATCACATAAAGCCAAACAAATATTTGCAAATTGGACAATTCGATGTAATTAAGATACAAACATAAAAAAACCGCTAAACGCCGTAAAAATTAGTGGCGCATACAATAGTCCAGCTGCAAAAGATCTGATATGAATATTACGTGGCGCGAAAATGTATTTTCATTTTGATGCAAAACAAAATTCTAGTTTTATTTTATTTAAAAGATTTTTCCATAATATTTCCAAAATTTGAAGTAAACGCGCCACAAAAGAGTAACTTTGATACAGTTTGAAATTTGAAACTCTTTTGTGGCGCGTTTACTTCAAATTTAGCAAATATTGTGGAAAAATATTTTAAAATAAAACTAGAATTTCGTTTTGCATCAAAATGAAAATACATTTTCGCGCCACGTAATATTCATATCAGATCTTTTGTAGTTGGAATATTGTATGCGCCACTCATTTTTACGGCGTTTAGCGGTTTTTTATTCTTGTGTCAGGAGTTTTTCAAAGTTATTTATAAATTAAATGTATGAAGTTGAATGCAACGTTCCTCTCTTACACGTTAAGCTTTATAAATGGTCACCTTTGTTGCATTACCTCCCAAATGATCTAGTGTTCATCGAATGTACACTAGATTTTTTTCTATTCAAAATAGATTGAAAAAAATATTGAGATGGCCGGTAAATGAAGTCGGATTGCCCGTTGCCAGATCCAATTTAGCGTCGTTAACTACTACAACTACATAAACCATTTCGGGAATAATCGTTAATTGGATTATACTTTTGTAGCTTAATAACTTCTAAACGGCTTAACCGATTTTGATCAGTAAACATGAGTTTGAAACGTATTAACCAGTAGTATCTGATGGATCTAAGGTCAAGTATGATAACTGAAGCTATTACAGGAATTATTGAGCTTGAGAAACCGTTTTTCCCATAGGAAATAGATTTAATCATACTTATGAAGCCTATAACTTAAAAATTCGAATTTTCCCGGATATGAGGTATACAGTAAAACCTCCGTTATCCGAAATAATTGGGGGAAAGGGCGCTTCGGATAACAAGAATTTCCAAAAATGGACCGAAACTGTAGAAAGTCTTAATTTTCAAACATCAAGCAGGCAAGCATGGACACTATTAAGAAAATTAGGAAGCGGAACTCCTATAACAAGGAAAAAAAGAACAATTAACCCAAACACTATTGCCTCACATCTGGTATCAACATCTAGAACACCGAAAGACAAGTCACATACAACCAAGGTAAAACGAGAGCTCAAAACTTTAAAATTCCAATCTACAGACACCGAATACTCCCGCCCTTTCACTTCCGAAGAAGTCACTATTGCTCTCAAGGATGTAAAGCCAGGTAAAGCCCTAGGTTTTGACAATATTCATCCCGAATTCTTAATTAACTGCGGCAAATATGCGAGAGAATGGATAGCCCACTTTTTCATGGACATTATGAAGACCGGTATCATACCACAGGAACTCAAACGCTCGAAGGTCATTGCCATATTAAAACCAGGGAAACCAAATGATAATAACCCTAAGAATTACAGACCAATAGCCCTACTATCGGTTACGTTTAAGCTTCTAGAGCGCCTTATCTACAATAGAATTAGCACAAAGCTGCTTGAAACAATACCGGTTGATCAGGCAGGTTTCCGACCCAAAAGAAGCTGCGCAGATCAGGTTCTTTCACTTACCACATTTATTGAGGCAGGGTTCCAGCGAAAACTTAAAACTGCAGCCGCATTCATAGACCTAACAGCGGCCTACGATACAGTCTGGAGAGAAGGCATGATATACAAGCTCCTCCGTACAATCCCCTGTAAATCCACCGCTCGAATAATCAACAGCATGCTAGCCGACCGAACGATTCAAGTGGTCATGGGATCTGACATCAGCACCCCAAGGAAACTGAAGAATGGACTGCCTCAGGGATCTGTCCTGGCTCCTCTTCTCTTTAGCCTATACATCTCTGATATACCAGAAACCAGATCAAGAAAGTTTGGTTACGCCGATGACTGGGTCCTTGCAAGAAGGTGTAAGTCATTTGAAGAAACAGAAGAAATCCTCACGGCGGACTTACACATAGTGGGAAAATATTTCCGTAAATGGAGGCTCCAACCAAACGCTACGAAAACAGAGGTTTCCAGTTTCCACCTAAATAACAAGCTTGCAGGAAGAATACTCAATATTCAGTTCGAAAACACCACACTCGCCTACAATAAAACACCAAAGTACCTTGGGGTGACTCTTGACAGAACCCTATCATTCAAGGAACATCTGACAAAAACAGCGGAAAACTTAAATCCAGAAACAACATCATCCAGAAGCGGTGCGGCACAACATGGGGAGCATCGGCTTCCACCTTGCGATCATCTGCCTTGGGCCTAGTCTTTTCAACTGCGGAATACTGCTCTTCAGCATGGCTTAACAGCCCACATATACACAAAGTAGATTCCCAATTGAATAATACAATGAGAATGATTGCTGGAGTTATCAAATCCACCCCTACGCAATGGCTCCCAGTACTGAGCCACATTCCACCACCCAAACTACGACGCATACACGCACTCACTAGTGAGTACAGAAAGATAGTAGATAACGAGAACCTGCCAATCCATCAAGATATAGATGCCGCCAACGGTAACCGTCTACGCTCCAGACGACCACCAATAAAAACAGCGAAGGTTGCTGTGGAGGGTGAGTTCAATTTAACGACAACATGGACTCGAGAATGGATGGAACAACAAAATAGCAACTTACCCTGCATCACACAAAAACCACCAGGCTTTGACTTACCACGCAACACATGGTCTATGCTGAACCGAATCAGAACCCAGCACGGCAGATGTGGTTACATGATGCACAAATGGGGTAAACGACCATCCCCACTCTGTGACTGTGGACAACCACAAACCATCTACCACATCACAGAACAGTGTCCCACAAGATTATATCATGGAAGGTCAGAGGATTTCCTGATGGCGACTCCAGAGTCGATAGACTATGTAAATAAGTTAGATGTACGTTTGTGAACCTATGTATTGTCTTATACAAAATAAATGTAAATGTGTCAGGTGCCATACGCTAAATAAATAAAATAAAATGCGCATGAATCATCAAAAACCAACGTCCGACCACGTTAAAACTCGTTAAATTAATTTTTGTCGGTGGGTATTAAAGGAGAAGAGTCACTGTACACAGCATTCAAACGCTCTTTGATTTCACTGCCCGATTTCCCTTAAAAAACAAGAATCGAATCAACGATATATGTTCTTGTTTCATTTTTCTAAAATCCCAGACACGCCCGCTTCCAGGCGCGGTCAAATCAAAACTGCAAGTCCGATTTGACTGAGATTTTGACGTAGGTCATCTACAAGAATGTATTATACGATAATATATTTCCCTTGCGATAGTGACGTCATAGAGCGCAGCGGCTAAGTACTTATCGGACCACCCGTACCATGCTACATGATTGCTACAATCCCCATTTTTACTATAATTAACATACCAATGAGAAATGCAAAACAGTTATTTACACAAATAATACAGGATCCTTTGTAAAAGGTATATTTAAAAGACCCCAATAAGGGTTACATCACAAAACAAAATGTTTTCGGATTAACCAGTAATCCATTATCAGTGTTAAGCCAATAGCATGCATGCGTGAGCCACCAAAAAGTTATGGGTAAAAACCCTTTAAAAGTTATAAGATCTTATATGATACTATATATTATTATGTTTAAAATAGTTGGATGTTGCAAATATTCCTGGATATTACCCAGGGCAACCCAATTGAGTGTCAACTCAACTTGAGTTGACACTCAATTTTCAATATGTGAGGTTCAATCCTCTCATACCACATCCACGTGGGTTAGAGTCCGGTGTTGCCCTGGGTAATATTCAGGAATATTTGCAACATCTAACTACTTTAAACAAAATATATAGTATCATAAGATCTTATAACTTTTAAAGGGTTTTTACCCATAACTTTTTGGTGGCTCACGCATGCATGCTATTGGCTTAACACTGATGATGGATTACTTGTTAATCCGAAAAAGTTTTGTTTTGTGTTGTGATCCTTATTGGGGTCTTTTAATTATACTTTTTACAAAGAATCCTGTATTTTTTGTGATTTATGGTATACAGCCAGCTACAGGAATTTTATTTTCCTCGTGGATTTTTATTTACACAAATGTTTGGTGTAACTACATTTGTAATTCAAAAATTTGTCGTTATTCTTGTTTCACTTACATCATCCAATATTCCTGGCCTCTGTATTTGTATCTACCCTTAACGTTGATGATATAAGCAATGAAACCGCCAATCAACATACAATTTTCAGACATTACCTTTTAACATACCCAAAAAGAAAGTACTAACCTATCATCACATAGGAGTCATATCAAATTTACTGAAAGAAATTGATTTGGAACCAGACGGTACAAATCTCAAAATTGTACGGTGCATTTCAATGAAAGTATACGGCTAGAAAATATATATTTTATCTAATATGTACTTAAATGAAAAAGCTTCTCGCAAAACATTATATTAGAATTGTTGAATAATTACATGGCAAAAAACAGATATTAGTATAGTATAGTTGATCCAAAAGATGGCATAACCCAGACATCCAAAGTGAAAGTTATCCTTCAACACCAAATTGTTCTATATGGTCCACACAATGTCCAGAAAAAAGTCACACCATTTTGAGCGTCGGGTTTGGGGGGGGGGGGGGGAGGGGGAAGAAATCGGTAAATTCGTAGTTTTTTAAGTTTTTCGCCAATATTTCTAAAACTATGCGGTTTAGCATGAACAACCCTGTGTACAAAATTGTTCTACATTAAATTTGAAATAAAAAAGGCCCTATGCATAATCTTTCTAAAATGAATTGTTCCAAAATTACGGAGGTAGTATAGTATAACTGGTTCAAAAAAAGGCCTAGCCCAAACATCCAAAGTAAAAGTTTTCCTCCAACACCAAAATGTTCTATAGGGTCCACATATTGTTCAGTAAAAAGTTACACCATTTTGAACGTCCGGTTTGGGAGGGAGATGGGAGAGAACCCGGTAAATTAGTAGTTTTTTAGGTTTTTCGTCAATATTTCTAAAAATATGCTTTAGCGTAAACAATCCTATATACAAAAACAAAAAATGTTCTATACATAAATGTTATAAAATCAACGGTTCCAGAGTTACGGAGGGTGAAAAGTCGAGGTTTTCGATACTTTTTATATTTTTTGGGCAATATTTATGATATAGCTATACCAAAAACCCAGACATCCAAAGTGAAAGTTATCCTCCAACACGAAATTGTTCTATATGGTCCACATAATGTTCAGAAAAAAGTCACACCATTTTGAGCGTCGGGTTTGGGGGGGAGAGGGGGAGAAATCGGTGAATATAAAAAGTATCGAAAACCTCCATATTTCACCCTCCGTAACTCTGGAACCGTTGATTTTTTAACAATTATGTATAGAACCATTTTGGTTTTAAATTTTATGTAGAACATTTTTCTATAGAACATTCCTTACGATAAAGCATAGTTTTAGAAATATTGACGAAAACCCTAAAAAAAACTACTAATTTCCCGACTTCTCCCCCATCTCCTCCCCAAACCGGACGCTCAAAATGGTGTAACTTTTTACTGAACAATATGTGGAGCATATAGAACAATTTGGTGTTGAAGGAAAACTTTTACTTTAGATGACTGGGTTAGGCCTTTTTTTGGACCAATTATACTATACTACCTCCGTAACTTTTGAACCGTTCATTTTAGAGGGGTTATGCATGGGCCTTTTTTATTTCCAATTTAATGTAGAACAATTTTGTGTAGAAGGTTGTTCATGCTAAACCGCTTAGTTTTAGAAATATTGACGAGAAACGTAAAAAACTACGAATTTGCAGATTTTTCCCCCCTCTCCCCCCCAAACCCGACGCTCAAAATGGTGTGACTTTTTTCTGAACATCATGTGGACCATATAGAACAATTTGGTGTTGGAGGATAACTTTCACTTTGGATGTCTGAGTGTGGGTCTAACTATACCATACTATATGGTGTGGCAAAATTCATTGGCGTTTCTTTTAACAAAAAATAAATAAATAATAATATCAAGTTGCCTTTGCTTTCGTGAAAACCACTCGACAACACACAAAATTCATAGGATAGTTAATGAAATTGCAATGAACCGCGAAGAAAAGAAATATTGCAATACCGTATTTCTCGACATCTCCCAGGCTTTCGATAGAGTATGACATCCTGGACTGCTTCTTAAATTAAAAATACTCTATCGAGTAACTACTACCTCATACTCCGTTAGACATGGTAGCGCTGAATCCACCATTTGTACCATGGAATCGGGGGTCCCACAAGGCAGCATTTTGGGTCAACTACTTTTCCTTATCATCACATCGGATTTAACAGAAACACACAATAATACAATTATTGCATCCTTTGCAGATAAAGTAGCTGAATTATCAATTAATGAGAATCCAGTAGATGCCTCTTCTTATCTCCAAACCCACCTAAATCTACTCGCAGAGTGGTACAAACAATATAACGGTACCAAAGTTATTTGAAATTCCGACCCAGTTTACATTTGTAACACTTTTGTTACACCCTGTATATCATGATCGTTGGGACCGCGTTATTGCGTGGAATTGGATTTGTGAGTTGTTGTCGTTCTCACAATATTAGATTGATTTTATGTTCTCAGGAATTCGGCGTAGATATATGCCTTGAGTTGTTTACAATACTGAGAAAAACGGTTCTGTCTTTATGCAGAATATGACGTGTAGCTCGCCGACAAAGAGCTAATTGTTTTCGGAGATCATAAATTCTCTTATAATGTATTTTTGGCGGCTATTGGACTATGGCATGTTGATATTAAGGCCTCTGAATGTTTATGTAGGATAAGTAGATCAGCGATAGGGTCTTACAAGTGTCCTATTTGCTGACTTGTCAATACCTTGAGTTTGTCGTGAGAACGGGCATGGGAACCTAGAGAAAACTGCTTACAGGGAATCTGATTTCTTATTGGTGGAGAAATATGCATGGCGTCAAATTAGAGGTTTGACGGAAAGTGATTTTGGTTTTCTTATTGGTGAAGATTTGATTAATTGAGAATTAAAGTCTGCAATTGGGTCGAGAACTGATTGTGGGAAGGTAAACTTCTGATTTTGAGAGGGCGTTGATTTTTGGAAGGTTGGTGTTTGAGGAGATCGAGAAGGAGTTACGTTTGAGCGGTAGAGAGTTCAAGTTGAGTTAGCCTCGGAGGGTCCGTTGCTTGCAGCTGTACCTGAACGGTTGAGTTACCAGTTAAGTTTGTGTAAGGTGAAGTTATTGTGCAATTTTATTCCAGAAGTCTTTGTGTTGGAGTTCCAGTACGGTCTAAGCAAGCCGCAGGCCATACCGCGTTTCGCTGTTTTGGGTGAACGCGACTATGCTATACCAATGCCGGTATAATAATCTTTTCATATGCAGGCAGCAACAGTTAGAATTTTTTTTGTGTTAGCAGTTTCTAACAATGCAGTTAAAGCATGGAGTTGCTTTTATTTTATATTTTTTTTTATCCAGTTTAACTTACTGAAGAAATAGTAAAGTTTTCTTTAATATTTGGTTTGTGAGCAGTACCAATTTGTTAAAGAGATAAATGCTGAATTTTTCCATAAAACTTTTTTTTTGATGAACTATGGAGTTTTTTTTTTAATGAACTATGGATAACCTGATGTACTTTTGTTGTATCAATTTTGTGACTTTAGTGCAGTGAAATCGCGCCTTGGACTAACAACAACCACAGGAAGATTCAAGGACTGATAAACAAGGTATATTTTGTAAACTTTCTATTTTATTTTTTTGTAATCACGATCTCTTTTTGTAAAACCGTAAGAGATCACAAATTCATTTTTTTTTGCTTTTTAATAAATAATGTTTAATTTGTTGACTACAAATTTATTATTTCTTTTCCTTTTCTCTTGAATCGTACGAACAATAAAGAAACTGGCTGAGTATAGAAAATAGTATAGAGTCGTTAAGGTAAGTTACGTTATAATATTTTGTATATTATGTATATTTTCTGTGTGACTATATTTTTGTTTTATTTTGATGTAGCGATCTATTTTTCTTTTAATATTTCCATTTTGTGAAATTTTGGTTTCCTTTAGGTAACCAGTGGCGCCCAATATTATATTTTATTTTAATTTAACATCCTTATTTTGGTATTTTCTATTTATTTTATTTCTAAGCTAATAAGAGTATACTATAACATCCCTTAAGAATCCACACCCCATTAGATCTGAGACTAAGCGACCGTGGCTATAAATTTCGTTGTGTAACAGCCCCTTATAATATGACATATCAACATCTTGTCCAATTTCTATCCCCTTGTTACGTTATACAAATAACACCCTCTTTTGGGGCACGTTACAACAATGGAAAATTAAAATCAATGAAAGTCCGCACAAGTAACATTTAATATCCGTTGGGAAACCTGTCCTCTATTTACACTTAACAATACACACATCCCTGCCAGCACAGAAGTGAAATACCTTGGATTGCATATCGACCAAAGACTAACATGGAATAAACAAATCCAAATGAAACGCAGGCAGTTGGATCTCAAGTTTAGACAAATGTACTGGCTCCTTGGTAGGATATCCACATTGTCATTAAATATCAAATTATTCCTGTACAAAACCATATTGAAACCAATTTGGATGTACGGTATCCATCTCTGGGGATGCGATAAATTAACGCACATCACAACCATACAGCGATTACAATCGAAAGTCCTTAGATCAATTACTGGCGCCCCCTGGTATGTCAGTAATCACACGATTCACAATGATCTGAATATTCCCTTTGTAAGAAATGAAATACAGCAGGCAGCGACCAACCATGAAAGTCGAACAAAAAACCACGACAACGATCTGATTGAACATCTCTACAAGAAAGGACCAACAATCAGAAGACTCCAGCGAACGTGGCCACAAGATTTATTTACAGCAATGAAATAAACATATAAGTCGAAGCATCATTGGATGCTCCTCCTTCCTTGTTAACAAGGAATACTGGACCTAAATGGAATACTGGAGAAGATCTGACCAGAAGAGACAGAATACCAAATTGACAGATAAGGAGAAGAATGCAAGTGGAAAAAGATGCCCTGCAATATATAGACTAAAGTGGTACGGCAAAGTACGCATAGCAGAAGACACATGGATACACAAGTTTGCAGAATGGAGCCCAAGAGGAACAACAAGGAGAGGACGACTGAGAAGATCTTGGAAAAATAAAGTCAACGAAGCCAAATCAAAGAAAGGAGTGGAAAACGAAGTTCGAAAAAAAAAGAAGCCTGTTTGTGACACTGACCCAGCAGGCAAACATCCCAAATTGACAGGATCACTTTTTTCTTTCAACATTTATGAACATATGCATGTTTTCCAACTATGAAACAATAATTTTCCTTCAAGTAATGGTTAAAATTGTTTATAAGCAAAAAATCGTCATGTTTGTGCAAAATGATTTTGCAATATTTAAATTGTTTTTTTTCAATTTTATTAAATAATATTGATAGAATAAACCTTTCTCTTTCAAAAGCTACCCGTAGAATTACTGTAACTTTATTATTTTCTGACTTATATTCTTATAAAAAAGTTTAATTTGGGGTAAACAAATAAAATAACTTTTAAACTATTTGATCGATTGCTTTAAAAATTTGAGCATATTTTAAGCTCCACAATACCCAACATTTCATGTAATATAAAGGTTCTAAGTTTGTCTTTAAAAAAGTTATTTTATAATAAAGCGTTTCTAACTTATTTTGCCATTTTTTAGCAACAAATAAGGATAGAAACATTTAAAAAGCGCCATTTTTTATATTACTCATTAGTTTCTTACCCTCAAATTTGCTTCAAATGAGAAAAGAAGAAAGGTCCCAGATACAAAATTCATTATTAAAATAAAATTAAAATTGAAATAATAAATAATGATTTAAATCTGAAACCTTTCTTGAAACCACTTTCTGGTCGTTTAATCTCAAATATTCATAATTCCGAGAATTAAACAATATATTAAACGCCCTGTATAGGGAACTAACGAAATCATGTTGTCGCAGGCTGGCGTGTATAGCTTAATTTTAGTTAAATTGTTATTGTTATCGCCGATCAAACTATAACAAATCCTTTGTTCTTTTATAGTTTGTAATAACATATTTGTAATAAAGCGTGTGGGCCAGACCAAAAAACATATTGCCATTAGAAATAACATTCATTAAAGCATTGACTCAAATCACTTCATAGAGACAAGGGAAGATGTAGTCTCATTAGATTATTAGCTTCATACTTTGTAACTGTTAACATCTATTGGGTGTCTCCCAGGTTTAGTTTGGTGTTAAATAATGCACCAGCTCCCAGCTCCTGCACCGATTCAAGGCTCAGCTAGAAGTTTCCCTTTGCTGATCTTTTTCACTAGTAACATCCTTTATCTCCGACTTTTACAATTTACCAATTTACTTTTTACCAAGAAAGGTTTCAGGTTTAAATCATTATTTATTTTTAACTTTATTTTAATAATGAATTTTGTATCTAGGACCTCTCTTCTTTTCTCAAAGAAAGGAAACATAAACTGTCGTTCACTTTTATCTTTTGCTTCGAATGCTTCACTTTTTGCCGATAGACGAAAAAGGCAAAAATTGACCATATTTTGACATTAATTTGTTAATAACTAATTAAGTCCAAAGCATCAACTTCATGAAACATATAGGGTCTTGTTATACAGATCCATACTACTCAAAACAAAGGAGGCAAAAACAGTTTTGCCAACAGAAAAAATTATGGCAATTGTGTACCTATCAAGTAGTAAAGAAGAAAGTGTTTTTTGGAAAAAAAGGCTCAGCAGTAACTAATTCTTTCGAGAACTTTGATATTTCTTCGAGATTGGAAAAGTCGTGTTCGCCAATTTAATTGAAAACTTCTATGAAGTAATGTA
This sequence comes from Diabrotica virgifera virgifera, assembly GCF_917563875.1. Lineage (NCBI taxonomy): Eukaryota > Metazoa > Arthropoda > Insecta > Coleoptera > Chrysomelidae > Diabrotica > Diabrotica virgifera. The sequence goes on along the minus strand of NC_065443.1, from coordinate 68,564,851 downwards.
AATACTTCAGTCATATTATTAAAACTAATTTGTTAATATTTGATTTATGAATTAAAGTCCAATTTTTTTGTAGGCCGTGTAGTTATCAAACAATTCTCGTATATAATGAAGAAGAAAATATGAATCAAAAACTTTTCCAGTTTGGTGGTACCTCAATAAACTGGTTCTGTTTCATCTGCTTAAAGTGTTTTTATATAGCAAGTAAAATTAGTCCAGGTACCGAAGCTTTTCACATCGCAATTTTTACAGAATGAATTGATTTGCTTGAAAATTTGAGAATAAGTAGTGGATAGTCCAAGGATCAAAATCTATATGATGCCGAAAGGCGCTTTTACCATGGGGGTGGTTGCCGCCCCATCTCGGGGGTGGAAATTTTTTATTATATTTTGACCGCAAAAGTTGATAAAAACATTCATTTTAAGCAAAAAATGTTCTATACATTTTTTTGATGAAATTAATAGTTTTCCATTTATTCGCTATCGAACGTGTTAGTTTTATATCGAAAAAACAATGTTTTTCGATATATACTCATTTACTACTAACTAAATTTTTGCCATAGATACAATTTTTTCATACCAAGCTCTTGGGAATTAAATATCCCACAATTTCATATTTAAACATTTTCTCGTATATCTGATGCTAATCTTTCTATTCTGAAAAAAAAGGAAATTTTTACCAAACTACAAGAATTCGTTATTCGTTTTTATCTCCAGTTTTTTAAAAACTAATCATCCTGAGCCAGTCAAACTTTTATAGAACCTATTACATATTAATACCGTGATAAATACATAAATAAAGAACAAAGAATAAGGCCAATGACTGAAAACCCCGTAACATTATATTAATATTATTGATTTTTTAACCGTAACTTTTTTATTTTTTATCTTAGAAAGTTTGTTAAAAAATAATTTTGTAGGTTTGTACAAGATCTATAAAGCTATTAATATTAAATCCTTTTAACATCCACAGTCGCAAAAAGTGGTGACTTTGAAAGGGTTGGTAAAGGTGGTTTTTGCATGTTATTAGAAGTTTTAATTGTCAATACCTCACTCAATTTTTACCGTAGAAAAAATTTTTGCAAACCAAGTTCTTGTGAATGAAATATGCTATAATTTCATATTTAAAAATTTTTTCGTATCTCTAATACTAATCTTTCTATTCTGAAGAAAAGAGCATTTTTTACCAAACTCCAAAAATTCTTCATTCGCTTTTAATTCAATTTTTTTAAAAACTAATAATTCTCAGCCGGTCAAACTTCTAGAACCTATTAACAATACATAAATAAAGAACACCAAATAAAACCAATGACCAATTTTAATTAGGATGGTGATTAGGGGGTGACTTCCGATCACTTTTTCGCTGAAAAAAAGGGACTGGCATTCTTTTCATCATAAGTCACTTAATTTTTGAACTAGACTTTTTTTTATTTCTGGAAATAGATATTTTGAAATACTTTAAATTAGTTTGAACAAGTTATTCTCGAAAAATGCATAGTTTTCCCGTCTTTTGACTTTGAAACTACAATATTTAGCATTTCACGAAGAAAAGCTAACATATAATAAAATAAAGCTCAATTACTATTGGCCTTAAAGAAAATTTAAAGAAACGATTTTGTTTATTTTTTCAAAAGGTACATTTTTGTTAAGCAAAGTTGTTCTGATAAAACCAAAGCTTTTTGAGTTATTAGCAGAAAACTGATTAAAATCATTGATTTTTTCGATATAAAACTAACACTTTCGATAGCGAATAAATCGAAAACTATTAATTTTATCAAAAAAATGTATAAAACGTTTTTGCTTAGAATGAATGTTTTTACCAACTTTTGCGGTCAAAATATAATAAAAAATTTCCACCCCCCGAGATGGGGTAGCAACCACCCCCATGGTAAATTTTGATCCTTGGACTATCAACTACTTATTCCCAAATTTTCAAGCAAATCGCCATTCTGTAAAAATTGCGAGGATTTGTCCTATTTTAAGCTTCATTACATGGACTAAATCGGTCTGTTAGAAACTTTTAGATAAAAGTTTGGCCCACCAGAGACCAGAGTGTCATTTGAGTAATACCTATTCATCTCTTAAACAGTCAGAAATCATTTGGTTTTGAACAATGTGCCAAACCCATAGTTTGTAACTGTTAGTAGAGTCACAATGAATGAAACATTGACGTAATATATTAACATTCTTACCACTGGAGGAACAACACTAAGATTGAGCAAGTGAATGACAGTCAAATATTTCCAACTACTGCTGAGGAGCACCCAATACAAATCTTGCAATTGTTTCATAGCAGCATTGTGACTTTTTCCTTCCATTCTAGCTAATACGTATAATGTGAAGGCTTGGTAGAGCGGTAAATAGATCAGTCTTTCAAGTAGCAGTTTCCTGACAACAGCAAATGAGGCATCTTCGGATATTGCTCCTTCCAGGAAGCTGTAGAAGTAATGGGGGATGGTTCCGCCAAAAATTAATCTGAAATTGAAATATGTGATTTTATTTTTTAATAATAAGAACAAATTAAAAGATTATGAGGACGAAAAAAATGTGCAAATGTTGAGCCATTGGAAATACAGGCCTTGGATAAGCATTTTTTCCTTCTGAATAAATGTACACTCACCGGCACAAAATGTTTTTTAAGAAAAAAAAAGAATCAACTGTATTTTAATCGTAACTTGCTTACTTTTGATGCTAGAAAACTTATAAAAAACAAAAATAAAACTTTTCTAAACTTTAAACATTAAAATAGTTAGGATGAGTTTTCTCCTACAAGTTACGCTCAAAATAAAGTTGGCCCTTTCTTATTAATAAAAAAAAAACGTGAAAATCACCCCTTAATTATCATCCCAAATGTCACTATTAACTGATTAATCGTCACCACTTCACAAGTTGATTTACTCGTGTTTGTAATGTTTATAATATAGATCATATTATGATCTGTAAGTTTCAATGGTTTCTGTCCTTGTGGGATCGGTACTCACCGGAGGGACCGCAGACGTTCGGATACAATTAGCGTCTCTTTGCAAAGACAATGACGTCGACTTTGCAAAGTAACAAGACACTTACTCAACGCACACACACTACACATTACACCTGAGTTAGTGATAAGATATACAATTACGTGGCTAAAGGTTCTAGTTCTAAACCAAGGCCAAAATAAAAAAAAAGTTTCAATGGCTCAACGTGCTTATTTTTTAAAGGGCTATAGTAGAAGTGGCTTGAACGAGTCACTATTCATGAGTGTATACAAATTTTGAACAGCCATATCTTAACCAATTTTTATCTTACAGAAAATAAAAAAATCTAAATTATTCATAAAAACAAAACCTACTCTTTGAGATTTTTTTACTCTTTGAGATTTTTGGTACCTATCAGTAATAATTTTTAAGTTACCTATTTAATTAGAATAAATTAAAAAAGTTTATTTTAAAACCAAAATTTTTCAAAAATAAACACTTTGAACACATGAAACTTACAAATCATATAAATAAAACTTGAGTAAAGCCGCTTGTGAAACGGTAACGATTACTTTTCTTTGAGGTGCTAATTAGGGGTGATTTTCCCGATATTTTTTAAGAAAAAAAAAGGAATCTTGTACTTTGAGCGTAACTTGCTTACTTTTGATGATAGAAAACTTATAAAAAACAAAAATAAAACTTTTCTAAACTTTAAACACTAAAAAAGTTAGGATGAGTTTTGTTCAACAAGTGCTTTATCTTTTTGTTACTTCACGTTGAAATATTCGATTTGGAATTTTATGAATATGAACTTTTTCATTATACAGTGATGAGCGCGCTAATAACCGGCAAAATAACGAAAAATATGGAAAACATAATACATTGCGAAACAAAAAGATATTAAACTAGTAGAAGTAGAAATTATCGTTATAAACGTATAAATTAACACTACATTACATAGTTTCCCATCTTTAGGGGTCTGTGACAGGAGTATTTTATAAAATTCTACTGTCACAGTGACAGTTGTCATACTCCTCTGATACGTCTAAAGGTGGGAAACTATGTAATGTAATGTTAATTTATACGTTTATAACGATAATTTCTACCACCACTAGTTTCATCTCTTTTTGTTTGGCAATGTATTATGTTTTCTATCTTTTCCGTTATTTTGCCGGTTATTAGCTCGCTCATCACTGTATACAACTCTGTTTCTACTGGGTCTGGAGACCTCATATAGGCACTGTTTTTTTTTTTGATAAAATACTTATTTTTTGAGTAAGTAATTTGCGAAAAACCGTCTAAAAATGTGTTTTTGTTTTGTTGAAAAATGAACATATAATCACTCGCAAATAAATCGAAAATTATTGACTTAGTGAAAAAAACTCTTTACAACAAAACTTGCTAAGAATTAGTCAGTTTATCAATTTTCGGACTTGGGTACTTTGAACGCAGTTTTTTTCACCCCCCGAGAAGGGGTGAGACTCACCTTCAGGGCAAAAGCACACATCCGCACAATATAACTTTTTTTCTTTGGCGTGCCAAATTTCATATCAATCTAAGCGGTTCTTTAAAATTTGGAGCAAAAATCGTGAGTAAAGGGACTATAATGTGTATAGTTAATTTAATTAGTATATTATGTACTGGTGAAAATAAAAAACTTCGTTGCCGATATTAATCAATAACAAAATTTGTTTTCTGGTGTTAATATTTAGGACACCAGAAAATAACATTTTTTTTTCACCATTTGTATTTACATAACCATCATTATTTATAGATTATTTTATGTCATTTCTCCAGTAGGTTTTTTAATCAATTTGTGCTGTGAATGACTCATAGATAAGTAATATTTTGTAAGTAATTATGATAATAATTATTATTATGAGTGATACTACATATATAAAAAAACTATAGTATTGTGCAGTCAAGGACAATGAACAACAACTTGTTTTTGGATGATATATAAGTGCTATAAAAAGTCATTAGTCTATAAAACTCAAATAACTTCATTAGAATATTATTTTAAGCGGAAGCAATGTAATTAATGACTCAATAAACATAAAACTAGTTAATAGACTATTATACAATTTTAGCTAGTCCATCTTGTATGAAAATATTTCTTTGCGGATTTCTGTTCCATTTAAAAAAACGTTCCCTTTAAACAAATCAGAAGAGGGCCCGGTGAAATTTTTGGGCAGAAATTTACACATTTTTTAAATTAGGTAATTTTAGGTACCTTTTTTGCACCGGAATATATTTTTTTAGTTTTTTTGGGTCATTTTAAACAAAGAACGTCTGTTGTCATTTTTCTCAAAAGTTAATAGTTTTCGAGTTATAAGCGAGTTAAAATGGAAAAATGAGAAAATTCGCATTTTCGAGGCTTGAAAAGTGCCCAAATTGAAGTTTAAACATTCAATTTCAAGACTCTAAATGATAGTCCTGTCGCCAGGGGGGGTACAACGGCCTCTTTAATTCAGATGGACTTACCCAAGTTTTGTTTATATATTTTGACCCGTAGAATACGAATTTTTTGGGTAACAGTTGATCCGGATGTCGACAAGATTGTTATAGACAAAGAACTTGAGGAATTACATAACAGCGATTTCTCGCAAAACAAAACATCTTTTTGTATTTTTTGGGTCATTTTAAGCAAAAAATATTCCTACAAGTTTTTTCGTAGAATGCATAGTTTTCGAGATAACCGCGGTTGAACTTTAAAAAAATCGAAAAATTGCAATTTTTGAACCCGAATAACTTTTGATTAAAAAATAAAATAGCAATTCTGCTTACCGCATTTGAAAGTTTAAGTCAAATTATATCGGTTTTGATTATTTGAATTGCTAAAAATTAATTTTTTTATTGTTAAACAAATCTATAAATACATAGTGTTTCCCGTACCTAATACATGCGTTTTAACGCATGCTACGTAGAAATTGCCTCGCTTGCACTTATAGCTACTCTACCTACTCGTTCGATTTTAAATGAGAAATCATTGAAAACATCACTCACATACTAGGTGTTTATAACTTTGTTTAACAATAAAATAATAAAGTTGTAGCAATGCAAATAATCAAAACCGATATAATTTGACTTAAACTTTCAAATGCGGTAAGCAGAACTGCTACTTTATTTTTTAATCAAAAGTTATTCGGGTTCAAAAATTACAATTTTTCGATTTTTTGAAAGTTCAACCGCGGTTATCTCGAAAACTATGCATTCTACGAAAAAACTTGTAGGAATATTTTTTGCTTAAAATGACCCAAAAAATACAAAAAAAAATTTCGTTTTGCGAGAAATCGCTGTTATGTAATTCCTCAAGTTCTTTGTCTATAACAATCTTATCGAAATCCGGATCAACTGTTAACCAAAAAATTCGTATTCTGCGGGTCAAAATATATAAAAAAAACTTGGGTAAGTCCATCTGAATTAAGGAGGCCGTTGTACCCCCCCTGGCGACAGGACTATGAGTAATTGGGGCTTATTTGAAAATAAGCCATTGTTGTTTAATGCTGTTCAAAAAGTACTTCATTTTTTGGATATTTCACATTGAAATAAATTCGATTTGGAATTTGACGATTATGAACCTAGTTTTCATTAGCTACACTGCTTCTATTGGGTCTAGAGACCTCATACATACACCACGTTTTCATAAGCTATATTTTTGCTAAAAGTGTTTTTTTTTTGATAAAATACTTCCTTTTTGAGTTACTGAGAAAACCATCTAAAAACGTGTTTGTTTTTTGTTAAAAAATGAACATTTTCACTCGCAAATAACTCGGAAAAGTGTTAATGAAAAAAAAAAAACTTAGTGAACAAACTCTACAGAACAAAAGCTGTTTAGAATTAGTCAGTTTATCCATTTCCGGACTTATTTTGAACGTATATTTTTTCACTCTTGAGAAGGGGTGAAACTCACCCCCAAAGTACACATCGGTACAATATCACTTTTTTTCTTTGACATGTTACCTATGTGTATGCCAAATTTCATGTCAATCTAAGTGGTTTTTTAAAATCTGGAGGGTTTGCAATATTTTACAGTCAGTGAATGGACTACTATTTCATTGATTGCATTTGAAAACTGGGTATACATTTTATGAATGTGACTGTCCAATTTTTGGAAACCTATTTATGTTGTCCAACAACATCTACAGTAAATACATATATATTTAAACTGTAGTAATCAGAAATTAAAGTGTTTTTATTGAAGATAAGCAAATATTACTCCATTGATGTGGTTTTAGCCATATTTAAATAACTAAATGACAATCTACAGATTAAAAAATATACTATTCCTTATTAGCTAATAAATAGATTCTTCCCTAATAAATCGAATATGAAGGTAACAGTTAGTCGTTATAACAACTGTTTGTTAAAGAATATATTACTCTTAAAGAATATTACTGTTAAAGAATATATTACTCTTTAAATAATACAATTTTTGGGAAAACAGAAATAGACAATAAAACTAAACTCAGAGTATATAACAGCATGGAAAACCTGATAATGACATATGGAGAAACATGGATTGTGCAAAAGAAACATGAATCAATGATAAACGTGAGCGAGATGAAATATATGAGAAGGATAGCTGGAGTTAAGAAATTTGAAAGATTCAGAAATGAAGATATAAGGAGAAACTGGGGCAAGAATCGATAATGAGTAAGATCGAAAACAAAAAATTGAACATGTTTGTGCACATAGAATGAATGGAGCAAAAGAGACTAACAAAGAATGTACATGAAGCCAAAATGGGAAACAAAAGAAAAAGGCAAATCCGAGGGCCGAGGAAGACATGGATGGACCAGATCCATGATACAGGTAAAAGGAGAGATATGAATATAAGAGACATGAAGGACCTGGTCACCAATAGAAATACATGGAAGAAATGTATAAGAGGCAGACCCTACATCCGACGTCCTGAAGGGCTCTAAGGATTATGAGAATAAAAGAAGAAGAAGAAGTGTAAAAAATGATTTAATAACTTATAAATACGAAAATAATTTAAACTTATACTTGAATTTGTTTTGACCTTGTCAAAACAAAATTTACAATTGTCAATTCTCAGTAAATAAGATAAATCAATCGGCAACCATCATTCTATGGCTGTCTCTGTTTAATGCATGGTGATATGTATGGACAGGCGGCTTAAGATAATGGTTTTAGTTTCTGTGAGTAGGAAAGAGACGTACGTAATATAAAAAATAATTTGTAAATAATGTCATACCTACTTGTGCAAAGATCCAGAGGATCAACTCTATAGGGCTTTTCATCGATTGTCATTTGTTTCGAGCTTCTGTCATGTGTCACATAATATTAATATATCTACGACATACGTCTTTGGTTTGTATCATTGGCATATACCAATAACGTACGATGTAGATATATTAATATTATGTGACACATGACAGAAGCTCGAAATAAATGACTGTGAATGAAAAGCCCTATTAATATATCTATGTCATACGTCTTTGGTTTGTATCGTGGTATTGTCCTTTTCATGATCATTTTTCAGTGTGTAACAAATGATAGGAAAAAGGGTAAGTCCGTGATAATACACATTTATGACATTTATTCTAACATGACATTTTAGTTAAATCTGACAGATTTTATTTTCAATTTGGAATAAAAACAAATCAAATGTGTTTCTTGCATTTATAAAATGGTATTTTCTTTGATTTGTATAGTCTTATAAATTATACAGATTATATTTGTAATATTATTATCTAATTAAAAAAAAATATTTTTTTTATTATGGCGCCATCTATCGACAACTAGAATAACTAGAATAAATGTTATAAAAATGTCACCGACAATGATCATGAGAAAAAGAATATATATACCAATAATGTATGACAAAGATATATTAATATTATGTGACACATGACTGAAGCTCGAAACAAATGACTGTGAATGAAAAGCCCTATTGGTTTGCTATAAATAATCACAGACACAAAATACAATTTTTGGCCTTTATCTAGTATTGGAAACTAATGGGGCATTAAAAGAAAGCTCTGAGAAGAACATTACAATCCCTACACAATGATAAAGCCAATATGGTTTAACTATTTGTTTCTGCTCATTAATAAAACAATAGGTACCTTAAATAGAAAGATGTCAGATGTACTGAATTAACTTGAAAATTATCAGGACATACCCTGAAGATTTTTTTTTTGGGTTGTGACACAGAAATCTGCCAATGCATTAGACATGTTTGAAAGAAAAATATTACGTGAATATTAATAAGTGAAAATAACAACTGGAGAATTAGGTATAATAAAGAAATATACGAAAAATATAGCGAACCAACTCTAGCACAATACACTAAACTGTAGAGATTACAGTGGGCAGGGCACGTGACTCGCATGCATAAGAACAAGAACAGAATCTCCAGAAAATTGCTAAATACAAGAATTCAAGAAAAAAGACCTGTTGGAAGACCAAAAAAGAGATGCGAAGACGAATTAGATTAAGATGCCAAAAACCTCCTAAAAACATGTTCATGGTAAAGAACAGCAATCGAAATGATTGGAGAAGCTTGCTGAAGAAGGCCAAGGCATGTTTTGGGCTGTAGTGCTATTGGATGGATGGATCCTGAAGATTTTAATACTTTTCACTTACCAAGGAAACCTTCTATAGCAGCGGTTCTCAAACTTTTTGAGTCATGTACCACCTACAGTTTTTTTTTATTATTTTTGGTACCACATATACAGGGTGTAACAAAAATACAGGTCATAAATTAAATCACATATTCTGGAACCAAAAAAAGTTCGATTGAACCTAACTTACCCTAGTACAAATATGCACACAAAAAAAGTTACAGCCCTCTTAAGTTACAAAATGAAAATCGATTTTTTCCGATATATCGAAAACTATTGAAGATTTTTTAATGAAAATGAATATGTGGCATTACTATGGCAGGAAATTATAGTGAAATTTGTGCACCCATAAAAATTTTTGTGGGGGTTTTGTTCCTTTAAACCCCCCCCCCCCCCCAAACTTTTATGTACGTTCCAATTCAATTATTATTGTAGTACCGTTAGTTAAACACAATGTTTTTGAAACTTTTTTGCCTCTTAGTATTTTTTCGATAAACCAGTTTTAATCAAGATGCGACTTCTTTTTTAATATGTTTACAAAACAATTTTATGGAGGTTTTGTGCCTTTAAACCCCCAAATGTTTGTGTACGTTCCAATTAAACTATTATTGCGGTACCATTAGTTGAACACCGTGTTTTTAAAAATTTTTTGCCTCTTAGTATTTTTCCGATAAGGCACCTTTTATCGAGATGTGGCTTCTTTTTTAACATGGTTAAAAATATACCTCAATCTCTAATTTACAAATAAATTTTCATATTATTATCGGCTCTCTATATAATAATCATACTTAACAGTATACAAATAATAATATGTGGTGGATTTGACAAATATTCAAAATATCTCGATAAAAACTAGCTTTTCGAAAAATTACTAAGAGACAAAAAAGTTTTAAAAATATTGTGTTTAACTAATGGTGCCACAATGATACGTTAATTGGAACATACACAAAAGTTTGGGGGGGGGGGGGGGGGGGCTTTAAAGGAACAAAACCCCCATAAAATTTCACTATATATTTTTTTAAGATTTTCATATGTCTGTTTTCAATAAGAAAACTCAAATAGTTTTCGATATATTGGAAAAAATCGATTTTTATTTTGTAACTTCAAAGGGCTGTAACTTTTCTTTGTGCCCATTTGTACTAAGGTAAGTTAGGTTTAATCGAACTATTTTTGGTCCCAGAATGTGATTTAATTTATGACCTGTATTTTTGTTACACCCTGTATTTTTATAATGTATTATGAAGACTTACTAAGTACTACTATTTTAATTTTTTTTGTGTGTTTTGTGTACCACCGCAAGTAATGAAATGTACCACCAGTGGTACATGTACCACAGATTGAGAATCGCTGTTCTATAGGACTATTATATATTTAACATATTTATAAATAACACTTTCTATGTTTAACACCTTGGCTGCATTTAGAGAAAATAAACTTATGCTGAGTGCATTAGGAGGCATACAATATGTCCTGTAGTCACTGTAGGGAACCTTTGCCACAGTGCATTACGCCAAAGTCGATGCACCCAACTGTTAGTGTAATACGAGGTATATTTGTCTCGTAACGCAGTCCAGGTGTTAAAATGGTTTAGATTAAGAACATACCCATATAATCCATAGGCAAGCAGACTGTGATGATTAATTACTTTCTCTCCTGATAACTTTTGAGATGTGTAATTACCAGCGGTAGCGATAATTGAACTAAAAGAAATAATACAATTTACAGTTCCAGTTGTTTAATGTAAAGCCGCATTCTAATAAGAGTGTTACTTTTGTACTTACCATGTTATAGCTTTTGTTCTCAGGGGATGTTCGAACAGTTGGCCAAAATAGAAACTTAAAAAATTTACAAGAGGCTTTGATAAAACCATTGTTCTACAAATAACTGAACAATATAGTTAACTGATACAGTTACAGTACAGAACTCGATTCTTCTATAGATGTACTGATCTGGGGCCAAAGGTTAACAACTTCACAATATTATGTGTTACATACACTGATTTTACTATATTTAAATATTATAAGATGATTAGATTGTAATAAAGATAATGTATTTACTTCATTGCATTATTATCATTTGTACTAGAACAAAATAAAACATTACAATAAAAATTTTAATTCTTCATGTCTTATGTCTTTGGTACTGGTAGTGCCATCTACATGGTGGTGTCTTTTTCATTTGCCATGAAATCTGCACAACTAGTTATTAGATATTACAAAACACATGAACAGGTGTCGCTTAGAGTATTGTTAGATAAAAACACCAAACATTTTTAATTTTTAAAGTCGTTGGGCCCACCATTAAAAAAAAAAATGATTACCTTCCTCATGAGACCTATTTTATTCAATACTTCATGTCGAGTCGAACATCTTTTCTTTTTTTCTGCGTCCTTTATTTCTAGATTACATTCTCTGGCCTGACCCTTTTTAAAAGGTCTAATAGCTTCGCGACTGAACCTTCCATGTAGCTATTTGGAGGTGGATTTTCTTCTCCTAATGCAAAGAACCGCAAATTTGCCAGACTGACACACTGACATAGAATGTGCTCTGCTGTTTCTTCTTTCAGGTGACAGAATCTACACAGGTCATCATCTGACAATCCCATCAGCTTCACGTGCCTATTCAGCATACAGTGCCCTGTTAGTAGACCTACTATGGCTTTGACTGTTTTCCTGTCTTTGCTTAATGATTCGCCGTAATTCTGACAAATGATCTGTAATGAACTGTTTCGCCTGTCTTTGTCCTGGTTAATTCATCCACCATTCCAAAGATTTGTGAGCTACCCACCTTCTTGTAGCCGTTTTTGTTACTGCTTTTGCAATGGCGCAGAAGGGTTCCGGTCCAACGAATGGCATTGATGAGCCTTATTTGGCCATTTCATCTGCTTTTTCATTGCCCTTTTATGACTCTCGTGCCCCGATTCCCAGGCTACCGTAACCTTGCTACGGTCTCCTAGTTTATTTAGGGCACACACACAATTCCATACTAGGTACGGTATGTGGTAAAATAAACAGTAGGTACTATGAAATAAATATTGAAATGTTTATATAAATAATCTTGGCCTTGCAAACATTATTCATGACGACTCATGTTACCGATAAAAGAAATGTTAAAGATGTCCTCTTGCTAGTGGCGGATCTACGGAAGGGAAATGAGGAAATTTACCCCCCTAACAAGGTCCAAAATTAAAGAAAAAAATTGTTCAAACATAAAAATATATTAGCTGACATGAAACCGAAACCACAGAAAGACAAATTCAACCCAATAAAAACGCTAGTTAGGAAAATTAAGTGAAATTAGTGCCTATAAGTTATTATGTCTTTTATGTAATCTGATTTTATCTTTTTCATAACTTTTGGTGGGATTCTCATTGGAAGTTCCCCCATAAGGTAAATTTCCTTTCCCAAGGCAAATTTACAGATGCGCCACTGCCTCTGGCACGAAAAAATCTTTAATTTTAGTCCTGAATTCCGAAATCGCTGACGGTGGATCTGTCTGACTCCTTCAGCATTCTTCATATCTACGCATCTGGTGTCGTTAGTTCTGGTGAGTCGCAACTCCCAAAATGATCTCGCAGTATTCGAAGAGACTCCCTGGCAGTGTGGTAGGTTGTCACGTCCTGCTGAAACCATTGTTAATTTTAAGCTTGGACCGTTTTCGTGATCTTTTCCGTATGACCGAAAATAGTACTCCACTATAAAAATTTTTTCTTGCAAAACTGACAACCATTCTGAAGCACCTAACATTTTCACTACATTCACATACGTTATAACGACGTTCGGAAACCATTAAGGTACGTTTCGGCGCCTGACACATACCTACTTTGAGGCATACGAACTTCAGTGTTTATTTTACCGCATACCGTAGCTTATAATTAACCTCTATAGAATTGAGTGACTTAAGCGCTGCCTGACTATTCGCGAAAATGGCAACTGAACGGAACGTTCTTTCCTACCTTTCTATTTCTTCAACGCAGTGATGGCTGGCCGTAATTTTCGCCTGGAAAACTTACATCCTTAGATAGACTTACCGGGAAATGTATCCTTTGCTTTGTCCCTACTATGCCGGTTACCACTCCTTCCGATGTTTTTGAGCCATCAGTGTACCAGGTAGTAGCAGCTTTTATAGGTACACCTTTCTTCTAGTCTTCCTTGAGTGGTATATTAATTGTGAACTTATTGTCAAAGCTACATATATCTCCTAGCTGTTGCATCGATAGCCTGCTCTATCACAATATCGGCATTTAGCTTCTCAATTAGCTTTCTGTTGACAGCACCGTGCACCTGACTTATTATGTCGCTGACTATGCATTAATCTGTACATCACTGATCTGGCTTCCCCCTATATGAAGATAGGAAGTGGTGGTAGATTCAGCAGGAATTCCAACGCTGCCGTAAGAGTTGTTTTGTGGTTCCCGTAATACGCAGGCATGCTAGCCTTTGTGTATTACCTAGCAGTCATCGATCCATAGGTTATCATTGGTCTAATAACTCTTGTGTATAACCATAGTCATTTTGGGGTTAATCCCCCAATTCTTACCCGCACATTCTTCTACATCTGCCCAAGGACATAGTAGCTTTCTGTGTGCTTTTCAGGATGTGAGTATTCCATGTAAGCCTATGATCAAAATAAATCCCAAGGTATTTTGTTTCTTTAGCAAATGAAATCTTTGTTCCTCTCAGCGCCGGTGGTTTTAGGCCTTGTAGTGTGTTGTCTTTTTGGTGAAGTTGACCATTTGTGTTTTCTGAGCATTGACTATCAGTCTCTCTTGTTTACACTAGTCGTCATCTATATTTAGGGCTGCTTGTATTCTCCCAAACTTGTTTACCACCTGGGTAAAGCTGCCCCTGACAGCGATTGCTATATCGTCAGCGTATCCTAGACAGTAAAAATTTTCTGTGGACAGATTTTTGAGGAGATCGTCTTTCAAGGTTGCCCAAAGTAGAGATGACAGAACTCCTCCTTGTGGACAGCCTCCACCTACTTTTGCTTGGATGGTTGCTTTACCCAGAGTGAATATTACTATTCTATTCTCCAGAGATGCCCTTGTCTATCTGCATATTACCGCAGGTGCGTCTCGTCTACTCATTAACCCCTGGTATCTGGTATCATCAAAGAGCTGGTAGTATTATTAAATGCCCCTTAAATATCTAAAAAAGTGGTCATTGTTATCTCTTTGTCCTACATTAACTTGGTTACTTTTGGCTTTGTTCAATAGGCTTTGTTAAATACGCAGACGACACGGTGGTATTCGCTGACAGTTCTGAAGCCCTCCAGGAGTTAATGAACAGAATCGCAAAAGTCAGTCAGAGATATTAATAAATACTAAGAAAACAAAATGTATGATGATCTCTAAGAATGAACAGTAATTTGGACGAATCAGTGTGAATGGTCAACAAATAGAAAGAGTAAAAATATACACCTACCTTGGTACGAACGTCGAACGTCAATGAAAATTGGGACCATTCCACAGAAATCAAATGTAGGATAAAGAAAGCAAGATCTGCATTTCAAAAAATGGCAAAGTTATTCAAATTTAATGATTTGTCGATACCCATAAAAGTCAGGTTACTGCGATGTTATATCTTTTCTATACTGTTGTACGCAGTTAAGTCGTGGACTCTCACAGACGCCACCTGCAAGAGAATTGGAATTGAGGCTTTTGAAATATGACTTTATCGTCGAATCCTGAAGATATCTTATACCGACCACATTACTAATCAGGGTGTTTTGCTGAGAATGCAAAAAGAAACAAAAATGTTAATCAAAATAAAAACAGCCAAAATCGAATACCTCGGTCACATTATGAGGAACAGTAAAAGATATGGACTGCTGCAACCAATTTGCAGGGAAAAGTAGAAGGAAAGAGAGGACCAGGAAGGCGAAGGATTTCCTGGCTGAAAAATCTACGTACGTGGTTCAACACAATAACTACACATATTTTTAGAGCAGTAGTGTGCAAAGTACAGATTGCCATGATGGTCGCCAACAGCCGAAACGGATAGGCACTACAAGAAGGAGAAATAGGCTTCAGACTTCCGACCTCATCCGGTTCAAGCCGTTGTTACACCAGATTGTATTACTTCCCGTATTTATCCTTGTTTTCTCTGGACAGTTTTCCTGGTAAGCCGCCATATATAGCTTCGTTTACCATTTTTGCCACCAAATTTATACCCTCTGCGCCTTTCTATCGATCTACCTATCTATCTATCTATAGTAAGCGGCAACATTTTATTTTTCTTTATGAAAGATATACCTACCTTTTACCTTCGACCTTGAGGACCCAATTTCTAACATCTAGTAGAGCCAAAGTTTTCCAAGATTCCAAAGTTTTCCAAGTGGTGAAACCACCATTGTGGTTCTTAACAACTTAGCCGGCAACTTATGTAGAAGCACTTCTACATAAGGGTTTCGTGGTTTTCGAAGACACCTCTTCCATTGAAGATATTTCAGGGAATAGGGCTTTTCAACGCTTCTCATTTGTTTCGGGAACTTGTCATATCGTATGATATTCATATATTTACGTCATACATCTTTGGTATGTATAATTGTTATATACCAATAACGTATGACGTAGATATTAATTTTATATGACATATGACAACCCTAATAACACCAAACATTCCATGTATGTTCCTAGAATGTACACACAGGATATTGAAAACATTCCTGGAATGTCCTCAAAAGCACAAGAATGTCCCCTAAATGTCCCAGGAAAGTCCTCTGTCAGCATTTTAAACATTCCTTGAATGTCTTGTTGGAACATTCCATGAATGTCTACAAATGTTCTTTGGACATTCACAGTATATTTTTTATACATTCCCTGGATATAGTCGCTGATGTGACATAATACCTCCGATTTGTTTTTTCATGAGATGTAAGAGAGACTAAAAACTTTTTTACAGTCACCTCCTATTTTCATATGATATTTTTTGACATGTTTTGTAGTAAATTCAACTATCTATTTACTACAAAACATGTCAAAATTTACATGTGAAAACAGGAGATACCCTAAAAATGGTTTTTCGTCTCCTACAAAATTCATGAAAAAGCAGATAGGAGGTATTGTCACATCACCGACGATATACCAGAAGTATATGTGGCCATACCAAATAATACATCCTTGATAAATATAAACATTTTTATTGCACACAATCTTGTCATATATTTTTTTCCATATTCATCACTACAATGATGATTCATTGTATTGAATTGTAGAATAAATTACAATTAAAATCTGGTCATAACTGACCAATGAGCAATTTTAATTTAACCTCAATTACTACTGTTCCTTAAAATGAAGAGTTTACCCCATAGCGTCTCTTATCTAATCTAACAAGATCGTGCACTATTCTAATATACTAGGTCTGGATCCCGCGTATGAAAAAAAAGTTGATTAATAGCAAGCTGAAAATTTGTTAATAGCTTAAGGGTGTCTAGTCGGATAAACTTTGATATATGGGAACACTGGAACAGGGGCAGTTTTAATTGTGGAACAGGTTAAAAATTTGGAACGGTCACACCACGAAAACGGCACATTTATTTTGTCCGACAGAACAGACTTAAACTCTCCGAACAGAGATTAAACTCTCATGCAAAAATCAGCTGCTATTTATCACCTGTCATAATTCCTGTCACTTGACATATTCCACATGTTCCACTCATTAAAACGCCCGTTTGGTGATAAATAGCAGTCTGCCCACATAACAATGATGTTCGCATCATGTTCTAAGCATATCCTACCAACATTCGTCGAAGTATATCCTTTTTAGTATATGCGTAGTACAAGCATAGCATGTACCATAAAAAACATTCTAAATTTCATGTTCTTTGCATGTGCTTCGAAGAATATTCTTGTACCGAATATACTGAGCACATTCGTGTACGTAGTATCTCGGAATATTCGTAAAAGTTTATTCTTAGAATATACCTTAATCGAATATTCTTAGTATATGCGTAAGTATATGCAAAAGTATATGCTTAACACATACTTGTATATACTTTTAAAATATCTTAAAAAGAATATACTGTATGTACCTATAGGAAGAAGAATAATGTTAGCCTATAGATTATCAACTTCGCGTTAAGAATAATTAATAAAATTTAGGTATTTTGGTAGGTACTACTGAACTATATAATTCATCATTTTTTTAAACCGTTTTAATTGAATGGTAAAAAAGTTTAAAACTTAATTCTATTGAAGAAAAATGAGAAATTCTCGTTTCGTTTTCAATTGAAATGAATACACCATTTTGATTTGAGTTTATACCATAAAAATATTTTTACCTATAATTTTCTGGAATCCGGAAACGGCCATTCATTGTCATTCTGACCCTTGCATTGCATATTTTATACCTGCACAAGGGAAGGGGATAGGTAACAAAAAAGCAAAATATGAAAATAGTTTCCAGTACAGTTAAGGCATTTATGTCTACGCTGTGAGGACGAAGCGACTGTATTTCTAGCTACAAGGACTAAAACATTTTAAGAACATAAAAGCAGCTTGAAAATAATAAATTCATATTGGTACTTCAATATTTCCTAAATACCTAGTAAGTAAAAGTATGTATAATGTATATAGATACCTATAAATTTTAGTAATTTACATACATATTATATTATATATTTGGCTATTATATAATTATATAAGCAGCATTTTTATTTTGATGTGCACATAATAACTAAATATATTACTTATATTTTATATATAGGCTACTTACCCATATAATATTTATTATACATAGGTACCTATATAACTAACTAAAGTTTATATATTTTATACTTACTTTTTACGTAATATTGTAGAATGTAATAATACATTCTCATATGCAATTAGAATATGTAAATATAATATATTAGTAGAACCTAGGATCAGATTGGGTGATGTTGAAAACATACTTCTGAGAAATATAGCACATCCTTGGAATATTCTTCCCATATACTAAAAATATGTGCGATAGTACATTCTAAGTATATACATAGAAGGTATATAGCACTTCCTTGGAATATTCTTCCCATATACTAAAAATATGTGCCCTAGTACATTCTAAGTATGTAACTAGAAGGTATATAGCATTTCCTTGGAATATTCTTCCCATATACTAAAAATATGTGCGATAGCACATTCTAAGTATATAAATAGAAGGTTTATAGCACCTCCTTAGAATCTTCTAAAAAGTATGTTTTTGGTATATACTGAAAAGAAGTGCGGTAGTACATTCTAAGTATATACATAGAACGTTTAAGTACTGTAATGTAGTATATACTCAGTATATGCTCTGCACATTCGCAATGGTAATTACGTATATTCTACGTACCCTAATAACACAAAACATTCCATGAATGTTCCTAGAATGTACTCACAGGACATTCCAAACATTCCTGGAATGTCCCCAAATGCACACGAATGTCCCTGGAAAGTCCCTGGAATGTGCTGTGTCAGCATTTTAAATATTCTTACAATGTTCTGTTGGAACATTCCATGAATGTCTACGAATGTTCTTTGGACATTCACAGTATATGTTTTAGACTGAATGTCTTGTTGGAACATTCCATGAATGTTCTTTGGACATTCACAGTATATTTTTTAGACTGAATGTCTTGTTGGGACATTCCATGAATGTTGGAACATTCCATGAATGTTCTTTGGACATTCACAGTATATTTTTTAGACTAAATGTCTTGTTGGAACATTCCATGAATGTCTACGAACGTTCTTTGAACATTCACAGTATATTTTTTAGACATTCTCTGAAATATATCGTCAGTGCTGTGACAATACCTCCTATATCTTTTTTCATGAGGTTTGCAGGAGACGAAAAACATTTTTTAAGGTCACCTCCTGTTTGCATACGTAAGTTCTGGCTTGTTTTGTAGTAAATAGATAGTTAAATTTACTGCAAAACAAGTCAAAAAATATATGAAAACAGGAGGTGGCCCAAACAAGTTTTTAGTCTATCTTACAAATCTCATGAAAAAACAGATAGGAGGTATTGTCACATCACTGACGATATGTGGCCATACCAAATAATGCATGCTTGATAAATATAAACATTTTTATTGCAAAAAATCTTTTCATACATTTTTTTAATGTAATTTACTGATATTCCTATAAAAAAATGTGTCACATTTGCTTTGTAAACCTTTCTTTTGCCTTTCATAGCCACATATTCCATTTCCTTCCTGGTTTTTTGTAGACCACTTCTCTCAGCTGATTCTAAAAGAAAATAAAATAAATGGTAATTTTTCTATCCTTTACAATTAACAATCAGAAGAAATATTTACAGGTAATAATATGCATATAATAATAATAATAATAAAATAAATAATAAATTAAATAATATTTAAATAAATAATAAATAATATTTAATAAAGAAAATAATAAAACATTTTGTATTTTGACAACGACGTCCGATGTGGAAGTAGAAACCATAATAAAGTTATTTTTTCAAGTAAATTCTGGCTTATTTCCAAATTAAAATAGTTACAATAATTACAAAAATGCCACAAAGAAATAGCTTTTTCACAAACTAATAAGTATTTTGTTTTATTATATTTATTGTTTTTATTATTTACTTTAACTTAAGATTATAACTTAATTCTTGTTTTCTATTTCTGATGTTTTTATTTATTTGCATTCAATATTAATCTGTTTTCTTGTATAATCTACTTCGCAATAATAATTATGTGATATATTGGACTTAAAATGAATTCAAAAATTTTTTGTAATTGGGCAACAATGTCAACTTAGATCTCTGATGTAGATAATGAAGAACAACGGTATCTACAGTTGGAAAAATGAAAGAATAGGGCTTTTCATCAATTGTCATTTGTTTCGAGCTTCTGTCATGTGTCACATAATATTAATATATCTATGTCATATGTCTTTGGTTTGTATCTATTATTGTATATACCAATAACGTATGTAGTAGATATATTAATATTATGTGACACATGACAAAAGCTCGAAACAAATGACTGTGAATGAAAAGCCCTATACCCATGAACGATCACATCAATCACTTATTTTGTATTTGCTATCTTTTTCTATTTTAGAACAAATAGAAAATGATATAAAAACATTAAAAATAAAAAACTGGAGAAAAAAAGCATGAAACAGATCAGAGTGGAGAAGAATCCTGGAACAGGCCAAGACCCAGAAAGGGCTGTCGAGCCAATGATGATGATGATCTTTTTCTATAGGTAACAAACGTTTGTGATTTATAGAAAAAGACAGCAAATAGGGCTTTTCATCAACTGTCATTTGTTTCGAGCTTCTGTCATGTGTCACATAATATTAATATATCTACGTCATACGTCTTTGGTTTGTATCATTGGTATATGCCAATAACTTATGACGTAGATATAGTAATATTGTGTGACACATGACAGAAGCTCGAAACAAATGACTGTGAATGAAAAGCCCTATACAAAATAAGTGATTGATGTGATCGTTCATGGTTATAGGGTTTTTCATTCAGTCATTTGTTTCGAGCTTCTGTCATGTGTCACATAATATTAATATATCTACGTCATACGTTATTGATATAATCAATGATACAAACCAAAGATGTATGACGTAGATATATTAATATATATGACACATGACAGAAGCTCGAAACAAATGACAATGAACAAAGCCCTATATTGCTTTTCATCGATTGTCATTTGTTTCGAGCTTCTGTCATATGTTATATAATCTGTGTATAATATTAATACAACACGGATTATACGACATATGACAGTAGCTCGAAACAAATGACTGTAAATGAAAAGCCCTATTCTTTAATTTTTCCAACTGTATATTGTAATTGTATTATTAATTGGGTTAAGCATATTACCTGTGTGATATAAGCTATTGGAAGAGCACAGTCTCTCAAACGGTTGAAAGTGAAGTTCTGTCAATATCTTTTTCTAAAAAATGTTTTGAACATACTGCTCTATTACCAAATCTGATCAATACTTCATGCCTTCTTCGCAGGATCTTCTGGAAAGCTAAAAATACAAAATATATGCATTACTGAGCATTATTAACAAATTTTAGTTTTAAATAAAAAATATGATTAATGAACTCACAAAATATTATAAAAAGCAGCTTAGAAATTGTTTATTAGTATAGTCGTTTCCCTAGCCACAACTGGCTAGTGATTTTAATAGGTAATTTTTTTGTTTTTGGCCATTTTTGCCAAAATTACTAACTATTTAGTTATTTTTTTGCCAATTTTACCAAATTGTCAAAATTATTTACTAAAATCACTAGCCAGTTGTGTCTGAGACTAAGTTTAGCGAACCGACTGTACTATTCATACTGTGTATTCATTAGTTGGTACTATTATAGTGTGTGGTCTACCATCCTGTTTATAAACGCATACATTAGCAAAAACGCAAAAAAAAATTTAATTTTACAAATAATCCGTTTGTTATTATCTCTATTTACTATTTTAATTAGGAATAAGCAAGTTTGTGGCTTATTCGCAATTATTAAAATAATAAATGGATATTTTCTGAAATAGGGGCATGCCTTTGTTTACATATTTGCATATACTAACCTTTGAAACATTATTCCTGCAGATTTTTTATCTACATTGCTTCTGCTACTCCAACTGATTTTATGCACTATATTAATAATACTATTAAAGTTATTATAAAAGTATCCGAATTAAAAAATATTCTTAAAAAGCACAAATAAAAACAAACAACGATCACGCACGGCAAGGTGGCCAAGGCCAAGATGCATGTCAAGATGGCCGAACCGAAGTCTGAAGTGAGGTCATTGGTCGTTTTTAGTCACGTGATGCCCTCTCTAAGCACCATGCACAAATACATGCGCCGTGAATTTGAAAATGAACAGGAACATTGGTAGTATGTTCACAGAATGTCTTATGGTAACATTCCACGAATAATTTAATCAGATGTTCACCGAATGTTCCCTAAATGTCCAGGACATTCAAATATTGATAGAACTTTGGTAGTACATTCCTGGAATGTTGTGTGTTGTTAGGGTATATACTTTTTCTGAAAAGTATGTTCTATGAATCTACTAAGAACATGAAATTGTTATGTGGGTGATTTTTGCATGAGAGTTTAATCTCTGTTCGAAGAGTTTAAGTCTGTTCTGTCGGACAAAACACATGTGCCGTTTTCGTGGTCTGACCGTTCCAAATTTTTAACCTGTTCCACAATTAAAACTTCCCCTGTTCCAGTGTTCCCATATATCAAAGTTTGTCCGACTAGACACCCTTAAGCTATTAACAAATTTTCAGCTTGCTATTAATCAACTTTTTTTCATACGCGGGACCCAGACCTATACAGGCACATACAAGCACTATGCTCTGTTTTTCACTATCACCTATCACTCAAACTAGTTCAAAAGGCTTTGTCCTCTTCAATCTTCTAGTTTGCCCAGTAGTCTCGAGGAGCTGGATTTCCTCAATATTCTTGTAGGTACTTATGAAGTTGTTGCTCGTGACTTCCAACTTTAAAAACAAATCCAGCTCTAAAATATTTATGTGCCTGAAAGCTTTTGTATACTTTCATCTGCTGCTTAGAGTAGTAACTGTGAAACTCCACCAGATATGTATAAATATCTATAATAGTAATTTGGTGGAATGCACTTTACTGTAAAATCCAATTCTGACGGAATTGTATATGGATTTAAATCCCCAATTATTTTCAGCTTCAATAAATATCTAAAACAATAAAAAAAATAATGTTATTGCTTTCGAAATTCATCAATATTGATAAATATCAGGGAAAAATGAACAGTAAATAAAAATTGTTTCCCTTACCTTTCTCCAACATCTGGAGCTTCCAATAATAATTTCCTTAAATAATCACTTTGCATTGTGGTAAAGTTTATAAAGTTCACAAAATACAGCAAACGAAATCCAAATGAATCAAAAATAGACAAAATACGACGATAAAAAAAATGAAAAATAGACATTACAAACATAACCTCTACCCCTGTAACTTTTTGTATGCCTCCTCTTATATTTCATTGTGTATGCCAAATCCAAACCGAACCAGAAGTCACGTGGTTTGTATTGCCTAATACTGTTGCTAATACTTAGATACACGCGCGGCAAATTTGAAAATGAACGCAAATTGAATAGTAAATAGCCTCTCTTAAAATATAGGACATTGGTAGTATGTTCACAGAATGTCTTGTGGTAACATTCCACCAATAATTTAATCAGATGTTCACCGAATGTTCCTTGAATGTCCAGGACATTCAAACATTAATAGAACTTTGATAGTACATTCCTGGAATGTTTTGTGTTGTTAGGGAAGTGCCCGAAACAAATGAGAAAAGTTGAAAAGCTCTATTGACTCACTTTGAGTCACTCTAAACTGACGAAATTAACAAAATCATGAGTTTGTTTAAGTCAAACGACACATTTATTTTATTTATTTATGACTAAATCATATACCTACATAATATACATAATATGTTAATACCATCGTCTAGGGTTTTCGAAATATTTATCAACCTTTTCTAACCATTCATTAAAATAGGTCATATTTTTCTTTAGATCCACTTTAGCGTCAATATTAAAATAATTATTAGCAGTAGGTGTCATCTTTTGCCAAGTAATGTTTAGAAGTAGAGGATCTTCCTCGGGTGTTGGATTCCTAAAATGAAAATAAAAATCGGAAATCGTTTCCAAAATAAAACTGTTTAATTTGTATTTTGACAACGATCTCCGAAGTGGAAATCTACATGTCAAAAGAAACTGAAATTTTCAAATTAATTTTCAATTAAAATGGGGAATAATAATTATTGCTATTAAGCATAGTAAATAATATACAATTAATGATAATGTTATTACCTTAAGGTTATAATAATTATTATCTTAAGAATAAAAGCCATGGAGGTCTGGAATCAAGTCAAAATTGCATAATACTAGATATCAAAATAAAACTATTTATCCTCAAAATGCTCTGTTAATGTTTGCAATACAACAGATAAAATTATTTCAATTGTTTTTCAATGAGAGCACTGCCAGATAGAAACATATACATAATAATGATAGACAAGGCATACTAAGTAAAATAGCGTACTGCGCAAGCAATCGATCGGTGGTCTTTACTAAGTGATCCCGCTCATACGACAGACAAAGATCACTAGACCACTCAAAGTGAATATTGACCAATGACGTCTTTGATATTGGTACACCTCGATGCACAGAGCAGCCCATACCTTACATTATCTATCCCTTATTATATCTATGGATAGAAATCGATTTCATGTATAGAACTATCGAGAGAACATTGAAACATAAGGACACCTATTTACCCAATGATTATAAACGTATTTGTCATGAAATACATTACAAAAATACTTATTTTGTAAGAAACTTTAAATCTGATGAGTTCAGGAGTTTTCTAGAGTTCATTATGATTCCAGTAATAGAGGCGACTATAAAGACTGGTGATCAAAAAGTCGTCAAGATTCATACCCTGATGTACCGGCCATAAATTTAAAATAAACTATGCTAACGAATGATAACATAATTCAACAAGATAACATCATTCTAAAAAAGAATTACGAAGAGGAAAAAATACCTTGATGAATGCATCCATCAATTGTTTAAACTCCAGCACAGAACTCTTTTTAAGATCCATAAATGATTTGGGACTACAAATCTCCGCTGAAAAATCCAAAGTCATAATCTTCACCAGGCATAATGTGAAACCAATGCAGAAAATCAAAATAAATAAAATAGAATTTCCAGTGGATACAATGCAACTACTTAGGAGTTATATTAGACAGAAAACTGACCTGGAAACCACATATTGAACAAATAGAGATAAAATGTAACGAAGGACTAAACTTCTTAAAATCCATCATGCGAACTTGGTGGGGAGCAGAACCTCAAACAGCACTAATTTTCTATAGAGCTTACATAAGATCAATAATTGATTATGGTTGTACACTTTATGGAACGGCAAATAAAACCAATCTACGTAATCTGAACATTATACAAAACAAAGCACTTAGAATATGTCTGGGAGCAATGAAATCTACACCAGTTGAACCGTTAAGAGCTGAACCAATCGAACCTCCATTAGAACTGAGAAGATCATTTTTAGCTGAAAAAATTATTATTAAATCACTAAAGAAAAATGGTCACTTGTGGTTGCGTAACTTGAGGGAATGGTACGGATGCACATCAACCGAACTATTCAGAGCAGCAGCATCTAAGATCAGAATAGCCATGATGATTGCCAACCTCCGTCGCGGATATGGCACGTGAAGAAGAAGAAAGAAAAATTCACCATTCATTAGTAGTATATACAAGTTAAACGAATACGACTTCACTAAGCCTTTTTGGATACATAAGAACTCTCCTCCTATTTGTGAAGCATTAAGAAACGTGACCCTACAACCACAAACAAAAGTAGAGATCGATTACTTTGTTCACTTTGTTGTAGGTATGTGATGTGAATATACCCCATTACTCGGAATTAGCATCATCTAATAACATAGTTATTAATCAAATTTTGGACCAACATCCAAGCTGTGTCATGTCACAATATACACTGATGGATCAAAAAACACTGACGGCACCGGTTGTGCATTCGTAATACCTAGACGTATACAAAAAACTATAAGCTACATAAAAACACATCTATCTTCACAGCTGAGGCAATAGCAATTCTAAAAGCACTACAATATGTACAACAGGAATAGGAACAGAATGCAATTATCTTCTCCGATTCACTTTCAGTTCTTAAAATTTTAAAATAAAACTCAAACACAACAAAAATGATATTATCTTTAACATCCAAACAATTATTAAAAAATTACAAGATCAAAATCATTATATATAATAAAACTAAGTTGATAAAATGTGTGTGCCGATAAAACTTAAAAAGGATTCCCGATACGATAAAGGGACTTATATAGTGCAATAGCCCTTTATCCCCCCTCGAACAAGTAAGTTCCCGTTTTAACTTAAAGGGCGTATTTTTAAAGATATAAGGGCTTTTCCTAGCAAGCTTGGCTAGCCTAGACCTGGCTCCTCCACCAAATTTTTAAATATTCCCAATTTCGCCCCTTCGCCAAACTTTTAAATATTCCGGTATTAACATCATTATCATCATTATATATAATAAAACTAAGTTGATAAAATGTGTGTGCCGATAAAACTTAAAAAGGATTCCCTATACGATAAAGGGACTTTATCGTAGCCCTTTATCCCCCCCTCGAACAAGTAAGTTCCCGTTTTAACTTAAAGGGCGTATTTTTAAAGATATAAGGGCTTTTCCAATTCCTCAACTTGAAAATTAAGTGAAGTAGTGGCGCCATCTATTGTCGAGTAGTTAAACTCCATTCAGAACAACGATTATTTGAGTTGCGTTTCGAATGGCGCTGCGGGCAATTACAGCATGTGTAGCAATGACGCGAAATTTGAAATTCCAATTTCAACAAAGTCTTAAATTACATTTGTTTCTATAATAAAGTTATTAAATTTTGTGTATTTATACAGCATTAAGTAGCTTTTATTTTGGAGTTGAAGCGAGATAAGTTTAGTTATTCAAATTATTAATTATTAATTCTGAAAATATTTAAAAATTTAAGTTTTCAAATTTCGCGCCTTTACTACATTTCCAATTAAATTAGCTTTTAGTTTTACAATTAACAAAGCGCAAGGACAAACTTTAAAATATTGTGGCATTAACCTCAAAGAACCCTGCTTCTCTCACGGTCAGCTATATGTAGCTTGCTCAAGGGTAGGAAATCCGAAAAATCTATATATATACTCCAGACAATAAAATGAAAAACGTTGTTTATAAGCAAATAGTGTAAAAAATGAGCGAATGTTTTCAATAAATTTTTTTACTATTACGTCATAGTTTATTTTTTTATTGCAACTACCGCGTAATCTCATATCAACTCCCGGGCGAAGCCGGGTATTATAGCTAGTAAATTTATAAAATTCTTCTGGGTTAAAGCACACGTAGGAATAACAAACAATGAAATTGCAGATAAAATTGCCAAAGAAAGCATAGAAATGGGGGAACAGATAAATTGCGAATTAACTACAGATGAACAAATAAACATATCAAAACATAAAATGATGAGAAAATGGTCCTACATGGGGCAAGAATACACCTTTACAAATGCAACACGTTACACCAGACTAGAAACCAAATTGAGGAAAAACCTTGGTACAATAAGTACGATTAAAATCGCAAAAGCATAACCACCATTAGTAGAATGAAGTTTGGTCACGCATGTTATCCAGCACACTTACATAAAATCAAAATAGTTGAGAGTGATATTTGTGAAGTTTGTAATAAAATCGGTGACCTGGACCACATCTTTTTTGATTGCCTAAAATATAGGGCTCAATCCAATGAACTGTTAAGAAAACTTTTACAATTGAACATTGAAAGCCATTATAACATAATATATCTTCTTGCTTTAAACAGAAAAGAAATTTACGATTGTTTGTTATATTTCGTCAGAACAACAAAAATACAAATTTAACTATACCTTTTGCTGCTACCTTATGTCTTTCCTTAATGTATATGTTATATACCTTATCTATCCGACCGAGGCCTACCTTTGATCGTTTATAAAATGCCCTGATTGGCCCCTGGGCGAGAAGAGTGTTATCCTTGTGTTAAATCCTTGTACTCTCTTTTACAAAGTTTGTATCTGGCTGTGTGGGTCTTACCTTAAGACCAAAAAAAGAGGAAAAGCAAAAGCTAAGAAATTTAAACGACCAAAAAGTGTTTGTAAATGCAGAAATAAGTATAGCGGATAGGAAATTGCAGAAAAAAGCATTAGAAGGAGGGAATATGAAGAAAGAGAAAAAGAAAAAATAATAAAAGTAGGCTTTGCTAAACTAAGGATTGATGGGGAAGAATGAAAATGGGACAAAGAAGTTGGAAAATTAGAAATATCAAAAAACTGATTCGAATTAAAGGCAAGGGCGTGAAAGAAACTTACCAGGCAAATCAAATGGACAGGAATGTGACAAACAAAGAAACTAAAGAGTGATAAAAACTGGATGGAAATAATTCAGAGTTGACAGAAAAAAGAAAATATAAAACGATGAATCGCAATAAGAAAAACAAAGACAAATTAAACATTGGAAATTCTAATATAAAAACTATGTCAGCAGTAACGAAAATACTAGAAATAGCTCAGCAAATGGGAAAATACGACGACATACACACTTCAGGATATAAAGTGGGAAAAAAAGGGAAACATAGAAAACAAGAACTTTACTTTACAAACAGAACAGCTTTTGTAATAAGCAGAAAATAGAGACAGAAAAATATAGAGTTTAGAGTAATTAGTGGGAGCATTTCCTATATTAAGGAGATCGGTACAAAGTTTAGGCTGCAATGCTATTTAAATGGAATTAATTTTTTTCGAATCCTGAGAAAACTAATAAGTATTTTTGACAAATTTGAACGCAGAATGAAAGACTACGTTCTTACCGAGGCGAGGACCGAAAGTCCCTGAAAACTTCTATAATGTTTATTTTAATAAAATACAAGGGTGAAAAACTAAGAGAAAATGTAGTGTGATTTTTAATTTCAAATATCTCATTCAAAAAAACTTTTTATTTATTCTAAGAGACTTCCGGCCCTCGATAATAATTTAGTCTTTCATTCTGCGTTTAAATTTTTTAATAGTTATTTATGATATAAGTGTCAAAAGTACACGTTTAAGGCACGCATGTGAAAGTTTGCAAAATGAGCGAAGCGAGTTCTGAAATTCACATGAGTGCATTAAAAATGTACTTTTTAACACCCATATCATACAATATTTTTTCTACAAACGTAATTACAGGACAATATCTACAAAAACTTTTACTTGAACTTGAGTGACATTCCATTTTTATATTTTTTTAACATTACATCAAAATTGCCTATTAGGGGAGTGCATATAGATTTTCACTTCGGAAAAAATCAAATGAACTTTTTGTAATTTCATTAAGAAATGTTTAATAAACAACATATCAAAAAGTTCTACTCGAGAAGTGGGTGCTTAATTTTTTATTCAACAAATGAACTACGAAATTAGATGTTTTTTTAAATAACTCCGAAAATATAAACTTTAGATAAAAAATGACTTGACCATTGAAAAATTCAGAAAATTTTACAAAAAAACCTTATATAAAGAATTTTCTAAAATTAAATCTGTATCTTCTATAATTTTTTATTTATAACGCTAAAGTCACCCTTCTCACAAACATTGGCGCACTGTAAACTAGCGTACGGCGAAGTGCACGGTTGTGTTATTTTAATGTAATTCTTTAACTAATGGATAAAATGAAATTTTACAAATTGAGTATGAAAGAAGAATAATTAAGCTATCTTATGGTTATAATAAAAATAAATAAAATGTATGGGCATAAGTACGGTGTGGGCGGAAAATGAGCCCTACATGAATTTTGTTAAAAAATTATTTAAACATGTGTAACTAATACAATTTTCCTTATAAATGTCTCAATTTTGCACAACTTACCTTTCAAGCATCTTGCTAAATGATGTTTTATTAAAAAAAATCTCAAAAATTTAATTCAAATGATAGGAGGACGTCTCAAAAAATGTAATTTTTGAAATCTTCGTAGTTTTATAGAATTACCACCATTTTACGACGGTATTACTCAAGTTTGAACAGATATATTACAGTTTTATAAGTGCTTTTTTAAAGATTAGTATCTAATCATTAAAATGCACTAAATTATTTTACTTTAGAAATGAAATAGACTATTTCTTTTTGAGAAAATTAAGAAGGATAACAAAAATGTAATACAAAAACCGAAAATTACCAGCTAAAAAAATGTTTATAAAGTGATCAACACTTTTTTCTGTAAAACTTACCTAAAATACATTTAATAATAAGCTTCAACAATAATAAATGTTCAGCAAAAAAAATTTTTTTAGCTCTTATACAGTATGTCTGCGTAACTTGGAACCTATTGATAACTTTTTTATTATCAGTTTTACGAAAAAAAGTTATTCTTTATAAAATACTCTGCATCGTATATAATCTAAGATGCAATCATCAAATATTAAATTTAATTAATTTTATACGAGGTTTATAAAAAAATATGAATTTCACTCAAGAGTAAAGTACCTTTACATTTCACAATATCGAAAATTGTTATTAAGAAAAGTTGTTTGAAATAAAAAAATTGCTTTAGTGTTCAATTAAATCCTTCTAATTAAAATATTGTGAAAAATAAAGGCACTTAACTCTTAAGAAAAATTCATATTTTTTACATACCTCGTATAAAATTAAAAAAGTTTGATATCTGATGCTTGTACCTTAGATTTTAGACCAGGAAGAGCATTTTATGAAGAATAACTTATTTTCCTAAAAGTGATAATAAAATAGTTATCATAATTGTAATAAAATGATAAGTATCCGTAATTTGAGAAAAAATTGAAAATTTTTTTTTCGATTAGAATGATGTAATTGTATATTTAAACATAGTTTTTAATTTCAAACAACTTTTCATAATATCAATTTTTGATATTCTGGAATATAAAGGTACTTTACTCTTTAAAGAAATTCATATTTTTGACATAACTAGTATAAAATTGATAAAATTTGATATCTGGTGGTTGAGTTTTAGATTCTTGACTGTCCAGATTATTTTATGAAGAATTTTTTCGTAAAATTGATAACAAAAAAGTTTTCCATGTGGTTCCTAGCCACGTAGACATACTGTATGAGAGCTCATGTATAAGAATTTTCAAATTATAATGCCATATTCGGATTCAGCATAACCAAAAACAAAATAGAAACATATTTGATCAAAGTAAAATGATGAATTCAACGATATTTTTAAAATTATTTATACAAAACAATTTTTATTGTTTAAACAATTAATAAACAATTAGCGGCCAAATCTGCGAGTAGAACTTTTTACTTTTTACATATTATACATATAAACTAACAAAAAAAGTTTTAGAAAAATATAAGCTTGTTTGAATTTTTCCGAAACAATGCATGTTTTCGTTCTAATTGCATTCCCCTATAGGTTGATTTAGCTCTCCTCGTGGTTACTATTAGTTGATGCTCTGAAATTCAGGGCTTTCTAGCATTGTTGCCGCAAATTGGTTGCGTTGCTTCCTGTTGTGTTTCTTTTTTTGATTATTTTCCAAGTTTATTTTACTTTTTCTAAGTTGGCTGCGCCGTAATGATCAAGACCAATAGTCAGAAATACGCATCTACAGCTGCCTTTTCATTCTTATTTACATTGACCTTATTGCGATCTATGCCGATATCATTAAACACCTATGCTGTGGGATGTATGAAGCCTTAGACGAAGAAAAAGAAATCAAAGCCTTCTTCTTCTTAAAGTTCCATCTCCTGTCGGAGGTTGGATATCATAATGGCTATGGTCACTTTGTTGGCTGCTGGTCTGAACAGTTGTAATGAACTACAGTTAAACCATTCTCTAAGGTTCTTCAGCCAGGAGATGCGTCTTCGTCCTATGCTTCTTTTTCCTTGTACCCTTCCTTGTATAATAATTCTCAGCAACTCATATTTTTCTCCTCTGTCTACTATCTACTTTTCTATCTACTTTTAAACGTCGTAGCACTTCAACATTGGCAATTCTTTGAACACACTGAATTTTCAATATTGTTCTGTAACCACATATCGAACGCTTCTATTTTTCTTATGTGTAACGCTCTTTAATGTCCAAGCTTCCATTCCGTATATAGAAAATATGTAGCATCTTAGAGCCGTCAATCTGAGAGGCAACTGAAGGTCTTTGTTTCTAAGCAGTGTCTTTATTTTTATAAGTGCTTGCTTTGCAGTTTCAATTCTGACTTTAATTTCTTTGCTTTGGTCATTTTTGTCATCAACCTAGGTTCCCAGATATTTGTATGTCTTTACTTTTTCTATTTGGGTTTGCTCTAGCATTAACCTTTCATTTCCTTGTTGTGTTTTTGAGAGAATCATAAATTTAGTTCTTTTCTTGTTTATTTTTAGTCCATTTTGAATGCAATAATGGTTAATTCTATTTATCAATTCTTGTAGCGATTCCAAGGTGTCTGCCATTATAACGATGTCATCAGCGAATCTTATGTTATTTACTATTCTTCCGTTTATAGAGATTCCATCACTTAGTTCCTCTATCGCTTCCTGAAATATGGCTTCAGTGTACACGTTAAACAGTAACGGCGACAGAACACGACCCTGTCTTACTCCTCTCTTTATATCAATATTCTCGGACTCTTGTTCTTCTATCTTTATATTGGCCTTTTGATTCCAATACAGATTGATGATAATTCGTAAATCTTGTCTGTCTATATCTCTGTTTTTCAATAATTCTATTAGTTTTTCATGTTCCTGTCGAACGATTTTTCGAAGTCGATGAAACAGGAATAAATATCCAATATCTAAGCATCTTTAAGAGACGACATTAAACGCAAACAATGCCTCTCTTGTTCCAAGTCCTTTGCGGAACCCGAATTGGGTATCATCCATATCATCTTTTAGCTTTCTGTATAATCTTCCATGAATCACATTTAGAAATATTTTGTGGGTATGGCTTATTAGTGATATTGCCCTATAGTCCAAACAATCTTTGGCATATATTGTTTTTGGTATTGTTACAAAGGTGGACACCAGCCATTCCTGAGGGATTTTTCCGGTTTTATATACTTCATTAAACAGATCCAATAGTAAAGGTAGAGTTTCATCGTCTAGCTAGACATTTCAGTAATTCCTCAGGAATTTCGTCTGGACCTACAGTTTTTCCATTTTTTGCGTTTCGTATTGCTTGTTCGATTTCCTCCATTATGATCTCTGGTCCCGTTTCGCTGTCGATTTCTTCCGGTTCTTGTCTATTATCCTCAAACAGGTCTGGTATGTATGTCTTCCACTTTTTTAATTTGTCTTTGACTTCTATAATAATTTTTCCATTTATGTCTTTAAGAAAGCCATCTTTCTATTTTCGCTGTGTATTTGTGATATGCTTTATTTTCTTATGCATGTTAAAGCTATCACGCTTTTTAGAATATTCTTCTATTTCACTGCATTGATTTGCCAGCCAGGTGGATTTGGCCTCTTTTATTTTCTTTCCTATTAATCTCTGTATTTCCTTATGTTTTGCCTTACTCCTGCCTTTATGTTTTCTTCTTTCCTCCATTAGCTCTAGGATTTCTGAAGTCATCCATCTCTGTTTTTTTCTTATTTTTGTCTATATTATCTTGTTTTCTGCCTCTACAAACGTTTCTTGTATCGTGTTCTATTTGTTATTAACATCTGTTGTTTGTATCACGTCTTGTTTCATTTTCTTTAAGTTGTTATTTATTTCTTGTTTTAAACTTTGACGTATAGGTTCTTCTTTTATCTTTGGGACATCAAATCGTGGTATATTTATTTGTTTTTGGATCTTCTTCAATTTTATCTTCATTACGTCTACTAATTGATTATGATCTGAATTTATGTCAGCTCCAGGGTATGTTCTCACAGACTTCTGGATTTGATTAAAATGTTTTCTATCTGGTTTCTTACAATGTGATCTTCCGAAGCCGCCGGTGATTTCCAGGTATAAAGTTTTCTTTTAGGACATTTTAGGTAATTTAAATAATGTATTTATTAAAACCTTCTTAAGGTATGGTGAAATGTTATATAGTGTCTTACTTATATGGTAGAGTAGCTTGGATATTAGCAATCAGGTCGTTACAATATTTAGATAGAGTGAAGATGTGGGTACTTCACCACCATCTCAAAACCACCCTTGAACCAACCATATTACGTCCAAAAAGAACAAGTTCACAAGTTTACTTAAGTTTATTTAAGTTTATTTAAGTTTATTTAAGTTTATTTAAGTTTATTTAAGTTTATTTAAGTTTATTTAAGTTTATTTAAGTTTATTTAAGTTTATTTAAGTTTATTTAAGTTTATTTAAGTTTATTTAAGTTTATTTAAGTTTATTTAAGTTATTTAAGTTTATTTAAGTTTTTTTAAAAGTAGCATTAAATGACAAGTGAAATCCAGGTAAAGAAATAAAAACAAAAATTGAGTAGACTGGGATTAGAAACCAGTATACTAAACCGAAGCAAATTATGCGCAGCCGGACACTTAGTGCCGGCGCAAATTGAACCTAAGCGAGCACAACCTGGCACCGGCGGGACGGGTGACCTGTGTAGTTATTTTTCTAGCGCACCGCATATTGTTCACAACAAAACCCAACCGTTGGCTGTCTCTGCAACGAATAGAGGGACGGGCAAAATCAGTGCGGACGTGTAACGGTTACTTTTGATACCGGGTCTCAGTGGTAGATACTGAGTACAAAATACTGATTACAAAATACTGATGTACCTGTATCTGATGTGTTTCATAGATTATAACAAGGCCTTTGATAAAGTGCGGCATGATCATCTAATCAGACTCCTGGTAGAAAAGAATTTAGATAAACGAGATATCCGACTAATAGCAAATATGTACTATAATCAGAAAGCAGTAGTGAGAGTAGAGAATAATACCACTGAAGAAATTGAAATAAAGCGAGGTGTGAGACAAGGGTGTATACTGTCACCAACCCTGTTTAATCTCTATTTCGAAGACGTAATGAATAGAACACTCTCTGAGCAATCCATAGGTATTAAAATAAATGGTGTTAAATTAAACAATCTGAGATTTGCCGACGACACCGTTCTGATAGAAACACTTGAAGAGCTACAGACATTGGTGAATAAGATAGCAGCGACTGCAGCGAAGAATATGGACTATCTTTGAACATAAAAAAACTAAATTTATGGTAATATCGAAATCAACACGAAATGTCCAAAATTTATATTTACACAATGAAATTATCGATCGAGTTAGCAAATACAAATATTTAGGCACTTTTATAAATGAAGACAACGATAGCTCAGCAGAAATCAAAATAAGAATAGAAAAGGCAAGATCCATATTCACTAAAATGAAGAGAGTGTTCTGTGGAAGATTTGAGCCTTGAAATGAAACTTCGCCTGATGAGATGTTACGTACTTTCTGTGCTGTTCTACGGAATGGAGTCAAGGACGCTGAAAAAGATTGATACCTAAAAATTAGAGGCATTTGAACTGTGGATGTATCGCAGAATCTTGAGAATATCATGGACGGAGAGAGTCACAAACGTCGAGGTCTTGAGAAGAATGAATAAAGAAAAGAAAACTTTGAGGAGATGTTTAAGAAAAATTCTAATCGTAAAATCCTAATAACTAGGACTGTGGACAATAGATTTCTACTTCCTCTTGTAATTTGCATCTCATTTGTACCTTTTAAAACTTTAAATGCCTACGTTTTCTCAACAATTAACAAATTTGCTTTTATGTACGTCAGTGTCCCGAAAGGTGCGAACTTTGCTAAAAACTAATTATTTTATCAGCCGATGCCGATACTATTATTATAAACAACACTGATTGTGATTTGATTTTCGTTGCAAAAACTGCTTACCTATTACATATATTTATATCTCGTCTACATATTTTGTTTTTAAGCATGAACAAGCCCGGTATGATGACACATTTTATTTGAGGATATGCTTTTTTTTTTTTTTTTTATTTTTTATTAGAAAAAGAAGTCGCATCCACCAAAAGGTTATTAGCGACGGAACAAAATATAAATAACAAAAGTAAACAACTACAGGTTGTACAGAATGTTTATGGATTTTAGATAATTAACTATATTGTCGCAGGAATAGTTTTGACCTAGAGCCTGTGGTAGAGCGTTTGGGATCTTGTAGCGCTGCCTTTCTTGGTCATATTTACTACAAACTATTAAAAAGTGTTCGACTGTTAATCGGACATTACACTGATCGCATATAGGTGGATTACTCTTTGTGAAAAGGTAAGAGTGCGTTAACCTGGTATGTCCTAGACGTAAACGCGCAACCGCAATTTGTTCTCGTCTATTGCGCGACGATGGAAACCACTGAGACACATTATTTTTTATTTTATTTAACTTAGAATTAGATTGAGACCACTCATTTCGCCACAAACACAATACTTTATTTTTAAAATAAGCTTTTAAGTCACTGGAAACACACTTGTCTATCGGCTCCGAAAAATCACTTAAAATTGCCTCTCGTGCAGTCCTGTCAGCTTCTTCATTTCCTGTTATTCCGACGTGTGAGGGAACCCATACAAATTGAACGCTTCTTCCATGTTCATGAGCTTGGGAAAGCTGGTATTTTAGCAACTTTTCAAAAGGATGTTTCGGAAAAATGTGTTTTAATGAGTTTAGAGAGCTAAGGGAATCTGTTATGATCAGGGCTTTGGTGAGTGTAAGCTCGTTAAGAAGTTTCACAGCACGGTATATGGCGTAGAGTTCAGCTGAAAATGTGCTACATGCTGGGGGTAAACGAAAAAGAAGATTGTTTTCTGAAGAAACGATTGATGCCCCCACACCGTCTTCGAACTTAGACGCATCTGTGTAGATTTTATGGTAGTCGGGGTACTTATTTATGAGGTCCTCGAACTTGGAACGAATCAGAGAATGGTGTGTATTAGATTTATCGAAATACTCCAGAGATGCATCACAGGTTGGTAAATCGATCAGCCAAGGCTCGGGGTATTTAATATCCGAGGAGAAAACCTCCGGAAAATTAATGTTTAGGTTTTGAAGTATGGATTTAATTCTTTCGTAATATGGTTTTTTAGTATAGCGAATATCTTGGAATATGTTTACATATTTGTTTGTAAAAGTGTTTTGATATATTGGCTTTGAAATATTGCAAGCAACTGAGGCTGCATGTGATAGAGCGAGGTACATGCGGCGGTGATGTAGCGATGGTTCTCCTAAAAGAGCATAAATGCTGGATACAGGCGTAGTTGGGAAAGCCCCTAGGATTAATCTAAGACTTTTATTATGAATAATATCTAATGATTTCAGTAGAGATTGATTAGCAGTGGAATAGGCAATTGCTCCATAATCTAGCTTAGAACGTATTAAAGATTTATACAGGAGGAGTAGAGTGGATTGGTCTGAGCCCCAGTTTTTATTACAGAGAGATCTTAATACATTTAATCTTTTATTACAGGAAAGGATGAGTTGTGAGATGTGATTTTTCCATGTTAACTTTGAATCGAAGATTAAACCCAAGAATTTGTGGTGATCTCTAAACTCCAGCTGTTTCTCATACATTCTTAGGTTAGGAGGTTGTGGCAAGGGGCTTGAAGAGAATACAACTCCTATTGATTTTTCTATTGAAAATTGAAAACCTGTAAAGTTGGACCAATTTTCGAGAGTATCTAAAAAGTTTTGAAGAATTGACGACATTGAGGAAATATTTTTACCTTTAATAGATACCACTAGGTCATCAGCGTATAAACGAGCCTGTAAGGGTGCTTGAATGTTTTTGATGATGTCATTTATTGCTACCAGAAATAGTGTTGGACTGAGTATGGATCCTTGGGGTGTACCATTTTCCAAACTATAAATATTTGAAAAGATATTATTTATTTTTACTTGAAAAGATCTGTTATTTAAAAAGTTTTGGATGAAAGCAAGGCAGTGACCTTGAATATTCCATTTATGAAGTTGTCTCAAAATGTTGTACTTCCAAGCTTTATTAAATGCACGTTCTAAATCAAAAAATATAGCAACACATTTTTGGTTTGTAGCAAGAGCTTCATGTATTTCACTTTCCAAGTCTAAAATGTTGTCTGTGGTTGACCGATCTTTTCTAAAGCCATTTTGCTCGGAGATTAAGAAATTAGAATTTTCTAAAACCCATGAGAGCCTGGAGTTAACAATATTTTCTAGTAATTTGCAGATTGTTGATGTCAGAGATATGGGTCGATATGATTCTGGGTCATATTTAGGTTTATTAGTTTTTAGGAGAGGAATGACTATTGCATTTGACCAAATAGCTGGCCATTGGTGGTGAAGCCAAATTCTGTTGAATATGTTTAAGAGATACGTTATGGCTGAAGCAGGGAGATGTTTCAGAAATGCTGAAGGAATATCATCAGGCCCAGGACTAGAGTCCTTCAAGTTAAGAATAGATGAGTTTATCTCTTGAAGAGAGATGGGATGGTTTAATGAATTATTTTGTGCTTCAAACGGATAAATGGGATTTTGTTCGGCGAATTCTTTGGCTTTGAGAAAATTGGCGGTATACTGTTGATTCGATGAGTGGCCTTGATAGATTCTTCCAAAAATGTTTGCAATATCGCTGCTCGATGTTATGAAATTATTATTTTCTTTTAGCCCCGTGAAGTTATATGAAGTGTGTAAACCAGATATTTTCCTAACTTTGTTCCAGACATCAGAGAGGGGGGTATTGCTATTAATTTCCGATGTGTATTTGTTCCATGAAGATCGTTTAGCAGTTTTGACAGTTAGCTGTGCCCTTACTTTTAGCATTTTGAATTTTAATTTATTTTCGGGTGTTTTATGTTTTTTGTATCGGTTTAGGGCTGATTTACTTTCACGGATTGCTGTAGCACAACTGTCATTCCACCATGGTACAGGACATCGGCCTTTAACAGATTTAGATTTACCAATAAATTTGTGGGCGGCGCTTAAGATAAGTTGATTAAACTGCTCTACATTCGAGTTCACATCGTCTGTTATATCCAAACTGGAAATATTATTATCGATATATTCGGAGAATTTTTGCCAATTTGCATTTTTTATTCTCCACTTAGATATGAATATGGGACCTGATGAGGGATAATTATGGTTTCTAATTAGGATTGGAAAGTGGTCACTACCATATGTATAGGTTTGAGCATCCCAACTGAAACAATGAGCTAAATTTGGGTCGCAAAGAGTTAAATCGATGCATGAGGAATACCCTGTTGAAATATTGAACCTTGTAGGGCTACCATCATTAAGAAAATTTATATTAAGTTGATCTAAGATATCGGCAATACTTGAACCTCTGGCAGATGTGTGATCTGAACCCCAAATTATGTTGTGAGCATTAAAGTCGCCTAGAATTATACGAGGACGTGGCAGTTGCTCTAATAACCTGCAAAGGCTATCAGAACTTACTTGTATGTCGCAAGAAAGGTAAACATTGCAAATAGATACTAAACTGGTAGATGTGATTCTGATAGCAACGGCCTCCAAATCACTGACTATTGGAATTTGTACCGCCTCGATGGATTTGTTTACTAGTATCGCTACACCACCGCTTGCACGACTTGCATCTGTACGGTCTTTGCGGAAACAAGTGAAATGTTTTGAATTGTACAACTGATTGGCCTTTAAGTTTGTCTCCTGTAGACAAATAATATCTGGAGAATATTCAGATAAAAGAAGCTGTAGCATAGGGAGACGATGGAAAAATCCATCAATGTTCCATTGAAGTATCGAGTTGAATGTTGTTAACAGATTCGGAGTTAGATGATACTGAGCAATTATCTACAGAAGAGTCACTGTCTAAGTCAGAAATCTCTTTCCCTAAATGTTTATTAAGTTTCTTTTGAAGTTTTGTAAACTTAGTTTTTGTAGATCTATCATTTGCATATTGATAGCTGCTTTGTAAAAGATAGAGTAAACCAGGCATATCAGTTGTAAATTCTTTAACGACGCTAATAGTGTCGGGGGAGCCTTGGACATTATCAATCAGTAAGGACAATTGGTGGTAATTTAAAACGAATGGTGGGGTACGATTATCAATAAAATGTTCAAGAGTTTCCCGTGTAGATGGGACTTTAGATGAGCGCGGTTTTTTTGGTTTAGAAGATTTGGGTTTTGCAAACAGATTTTGTGATGAAATTGCTGAGTCTGAAGGAGGAGTATCGATCTCACCAATACTGCGTTTTATGGAAGAACTTGCATTTTCGCAAGTGCTATTAGAGTTTTCACTTGGATGTTGTGGCTTTATTACCTTTGGAAGTACTGGAGCAGACTCATTGGTAATGACAGAAGTCGAGCTTGAAGTTTTGATTGTAAGATTGTTTGAAATGGTTGTTTCGGAAAATTGTGGTGATGTATCAGTTTTATTGGAGTTTTCTGCAGTTGTATCTAATGGAAGAGGTGCTGATAGATTGGAGGATATTGCTTTAGGAGTTTGTGAAAACGGTATTGCCGCTGAATGTGGATGACTGAAAGTGTTGCTATGAGTAGGAGTGTTAGTAATTTCTTGGTCATGGAGATTTGTAGGTGTAGGTGATATGCTCGGATTTGATAATGCATAACTTGATGACTGCTGAGTGTTTGGTAACTTGTGTAATATACTTGTTGGGTCTGTTTGATTTGGTACTTCATTGTTTGAATCAATATGAGTTGATTCCGTTACTGAACTGTTATTGCATTGGGATGATATGTGTCCTGTATTTTTGCAAATAAAGCAGGTGAGTGTACCTTGTGACAAAAATATGCGGTAAGGTGTTTGGTCGAAATTTATTAGAATAGAATCTGGAATTGGTGATGTTATAGGGCTTACATAAACTTGCCTCCGAAAGCTCAATATGTGACTATATTCGGGAAGAGTTGAGCTGATTTTCAGAAATGTTATTGGGGAAATAAGCTTTAAACCGATATTCTGTAATTCTTCAACTAATACTTGATGAGGAATTGACGGGCAGACACCAGACAAGACTAGTCTTTCTGCTGGAGAGACAAGTCTCCGTGCTGTTACAATTTCGCCGAGTACTTCTATAGAGCCATGTTGTTGCATGAAATTATCTACTACGGTTTTGTTTGCCAAATACATGCAGATTCTATTATGAGATAATCTAGATGAAAAAATAATATTTTTTGGGTTGATTATTGTGCCCAACGGAATTAAATAATCCTGCAGTTTAGCATTATCGATACAACTAAATACAATTGCTTGGGTCTTACTCGGAAAAGAGTTTGAAGCGGCTGATGCATAACTGTTTGTGATATTCGAACGTTGATTTACTGGACTGGTTAGATCGGAAGGTGTGTTTACATTGTGTGAAGTCATTTTAGCTGCGGTGGCGAAAGCTTCAGTCCGGCTCTGGTAAGTGACAAACCAACCGCATGCTAGCTAACCTCACAAAATGATTGAACGTTGGTGTATATTTATTATTTGACGTTTTCTTTTCACAATAATAAAGTAATAATTACGTATAGATAACTTACGTAGTAGTATCTAGTAGATAAACACTTTAATTTTAAAAAACTATTTAATAATACCACTTGTTTTTAGTAAAAACTAGGAGTACAATATCAGTACAACTTCACCATACCTTGCCAGGGCCGGTCCTTTGAGGATATGCGATATTCACAGATGTGCTTAACTGTTTTTAGTAATGAATCATTTTTAATGATAATGTATAGATTTAAGAAATGAATGATATTTACAAAATTTTTATACCTACAGAAAAGGGATTACGCCATCATTTGTGACATTGTATTTCTAGGCCTGGATCCCGCGTACCAACAAAAAGTTGATTAATAGCAAGCTGAAAATTTGTTAATAGCTTAACGGTGTCTCGACAGACAAACTTTGATGTACGGGAACACTGAAACAGGGGAAGTTTTAATTGTGGAACAGGTTAAAAATTTGGAACGTCATACTACGAAAACGTCCCATGTATTTTGTCGGACAGAACTTCCAATTGATTTGTTACCCTTTCATTAAACTCTCATGCAAAAATCAGACTGGTAATTCCGAACGAGTTCTATTAGCTTCTCTACGTCCATCTCGAAACCAAAACCACATCTGAGAATTGAGTCACGCGTCCCACGACACCAGAAAACTGTGTTTCGATGACAAACGTTCGCATGTGTAGACCTGGCACTGTATTCACTGATGTAGGATGCGCAGAACTCTCTACGCACCCCGCCGGTGCCGGGTTGTGTTCGCTTAGGATCAATTTGCGCCGGCACTATAGTCTTATGCCTCCGAGTTATGTCTTAAATGCCATAGTTATTAAATACCATGTTTGGTCTGTTTTTCCGTATGGAGGTACGGCGCGGACATTGAAATTATTGACAATCTAGTATATATTAGGTTACAATCTTTTATAGAATGCTCAGAATACCATGAACACAACATATGATTAATCAAACATAACTAACAACATAAACAGAGAGTTAGAATTAATAATAACGATTAAAAAAAGAAAGATCTCGTACCTATACCACATAATGATGAATGGCAAATAATATAACTTCCTAAGACGAATAATCGAAGAAAGGACAAAAGCTGGCATGGAGGTAGGCAGAAGAGTAATGCCATGACAGAGTAATTACATAAACAAATATGAATATTGAACAAATGGAGGCGCAGTATGGGTAAGTTTTGATGCAGAGATCGCAGGTCTCTAGTCCAGTAATGGAGTGCACCAGAAGAAGAATAAGAATGCTTTTACTTATCATCCGTACATGATTTTCTAGTTTTAACTCACCTGTACTGTTTTTGAAAGAATAGTTTGCAGAATACCAAGGAGAGCCAATTTTTATAGGCTGTAGTTCTTACCCAATATGAAATTTAGATTACAAATTTTCAATAACTTTAATTTTTGCAACTAACTTATTGATTGTAATTTTTCTTAGATTCTTACCCGTATTTAATAAAATTGACCCATAACTTTACCAACCGTTTTCTTACTAATATGTCCAAACTGTTGGGAGGTTCGACTGGTCTAATTGAATTAAAATCATACAGCAAGGGTAGTTCGTCACCGTGAGCGCAATTTCCAAGTCCTTGAAATACAAAAAAAAATAAAAAACATAATATAAACAAAGCATATTTATTTTTAAAAGAAATTTATTGAAAATCCTTTATAAGAGTTATATATTTACTAAAATCTTTTAAAGGGCTACATTAAAATCACAGAACGTTTTCGATCTAAAAGATCATCACCAGTACTGATACAGGTTAATCACATGCTGAGCCACCAAAAATACGTGGGCAAAAACCCTATAAATGTTTTAAAAGTATAATATAAAATAAAAATGTATAACATTTTCAACGAAAACATTTCGTTTATAAATTCGCAAAAGTGTGTGTGTTATTGCGTTGCCGCTCCTGCAATACTCAGATCAGATTTATCGATGGATTCTTATGTATTTTTTTCTTCTGAATCCAAATCTGAAAACGGCATTTCGATATTTCTAACCGTCTTCGAGATAATCGACCATAAAGTCTAAAACGTGACGTCACAATCGTTTTATTTCCTGCCGACACACTACACGTCCAGCTGAAATCGTTGGTATTAAGTAGGCTAGTTTTTTTAATCTCGGTTTGACACTTCGTGAATGTCAAACTAAATTTTAAATTAACTATTAATAAAACATCAATGACATTTGATAGTGAATTTAATTATTATATAAAATAAATAAGATGTTCAAAAATACAATTTGAGTGTATTTTAAAAGCAATAATTTATTAACAGCTTTAAAAAGGTTTATATCAGTATACGGCCTCCCCTTTATAATAAATGGACTGTTCCATTTGCTATGAAATTAAAATATAGTCAGTTCGCTAAACTCGACACAACTGGCTAGTGATTTTAGTAGGTAATTTTTTTGTTTTTTGAGAATTTTGCCAAAATTGGCAAAATTACTAATTATTTAGTAATTATTAACTAATCAGTAATCATTTTTTTTTGCCAAATTGGCAAAATTATTGACTAAAATCACTAGCCAGTTGTGTCTGAGTTTAGCGAACCGACAGTATATGAAATGATATTGTTTGGCATAAAAAATTATGTATGGTCTTATATGTGCAATTACATCCTTCTAATGGAAAAAAATATTTGAAGATTTTTCTCAAATTATGGATACCAACAACATTTTCATTTATAACTCTTTTATTTTTAATTTGACGAAGAAAAGTTGTTCTTCATAAAAAGCTCTTCATGTTCTAAGATTTATGATGCAACCATCATATATAAAATTTTATTAATTTTATACGAGGTATATAAAAAATATGAAGATCAAGAGTAAACTACCTTTATAGTTCATAACATTTAAATTAGAATGATATATTGTTCTGAAGCTATTTCCTTGTGGCATTTTTATGATTAATTATTTATATGGGAAATAAGCCACAATTAAAATGAAAAAAATAATTTTATTAACGTTTCGACGCCCAAATCGGGTGCCGTTGTCAAAATACAAAATATTACTAAAATAAACAAAAGAGTTGTTGCTAAACAAAAAAATTCTTCTAATAATTTATTTAATCTCACTCATTTATATTGGCAATTCAGACATATATTATACATTTTAAAGTAGAAGACTTTAAAATGATATTGCCAATATTTATGAGTTGCGTTCCTGGGACGACTTACTGAAAGATAGTTCATTCGAT
Organism: Diabrotica virgifera virgifera; assembly: GCF_917563875.1. Taxonomy (NCBI): domain Eukaryota; kingdom Metazoa; phylum Arthropoda; class Insecta; order Coleoptera; family Chrysomelidae; genus Diabrotica; species Diabrotica virgifera. The sequence goes on along the minus strand of NC_065443.1, from coordinate 68,520,081 downwards.
TACATGAAATCAACCCCAACTCAAGAATATCCGTCATAAAAAATTATAGCATGTGATCTGTCTTTAAAAAGACAACCAAATGCAACGACAGTAAAATTCTCGCGTTAGAGACTTCATAGTAAATCACAAGGGAAAACCAGGAAAAACCTGTGATACTATCCCGACATCGTAAGTATTTAGTTTTACATTAATTTACTCTCAAAAAATAATACCAAATTCTGACTTGTAACATGTTTAAATTATAAATAATATTAATAATACTAGATATATAAGTAATACTAAAATATAAAATATGTACTAGCTCGATATTATTGACTTACTAATCTTGGTATTTTCTTTCTATTGACTTCCTCTTTCAGTATGGGTATAATTGCACACTAAAACATAATTATTAATTCTAAACTACTTTTCACAATAGCAGTTTTCCATATTATGAATTAAAATACGTAAATATACAAAATTTTCGTTATGATAATGCTCGCGTTTCCAGCTTGTTTTTTATTCAGTTGCAATGCGAAGGCAAAACAATCTTATTTTTCACTTAGAATAGGGAGCGCAGTCCAGCACTCTGAATCGACGATTTTCGACTCTTATTGGATTCATTATCGGAGAGGCCTAGGCCTGCTTCTCTCTACTAGATATGTACCTTACCCTTACCTTTTAAAAGTATTCTTAAGTTACCTTATTATTTATAATAGGGAACATTTTGGCATAAAATTGTTAATTTATGTTTAAAAATGTTATATTTAAAATATTACGTCTTAACAATGAATAGTGTACGTACAACAACTGATAAATAGTTCCGCGCCTAAAATTTCCGTTTCAAACAACTTCAAACAAAAACGCGAGCTGGGGTCTGACGTCATCAACCAGTGTGTTCTCGTTCGCCCGTTCGGTGAGCTATTGCATTGAATGCATTTTGCCATTGTTAGTTGTGCCTGTCGAACAACTGTCTTGTTTCCTCGGTGTTTAGATTATTGTATTTAGTGCATTTAGTGTATAATACGCTTTATCAAAGTGAAAAAAAAAGTCTGCGCAATACAAGTACTATATAGTGCCGGAATGGCAAAGCACAACTGTCAGAACATCCAACAAATATTTTTTTACTCTACCAGTGGAACCAAAACGTCGATTGAAATGGCTAAAGGCATACAGACGAGATAAAAAGGATATTTCACAAAGTAACAAAGGTCTTTATGTCTGTGAGAATCATTTCGATGTGAGTATTTATCTAATTAGGTACCTAATAAATAAGACATTTTCTATTTCAAGAAAAAATATTAGGTAGTTGTCGTTTCATGAAATGTGCCTACTTAAACTTGTTTATTTGTTGCAGTTGGAACAAGACATGATAACCATATAAATTCAAGGTTATGGGTGGTCCCAAAATTATTAAGTCAGGTGTTGTCCTATACATATGTGATTGTTAACTAGACAGAAAACGAACTTTTTCTCAGCCCATGAGGGAAGCAGCCCTTAAAAGGGTTAAACGACAGCTTCTTGAAGATGCCGCTTCTACAACTAAGTCTGCTATAGAGGACTATAATGATAAGAGACAGTGTGATCCTCGTTTCACAAACTGAATTCAACCAGGACCTGAATTAAACCAACCAGCTTTACCTCAAAAACTGAATCATCATCAACACAGACTGGCATTAAAATCAGAAGTAAAAGTATTCAGTGTAAATTTCAAAGCAGTGTTACAGTCGGATAATGAGGACGCAGGAACTTCACCTATAAAATACTTGCAAACATTATTTGAAGATACAAAAAGTGAATCAGGATGTTCTATATTTGAATATAATAGTGAATATAGTGGTAGCGATGACTATTGGTACAATGAAAGTGATTCTTTATCTTCTGATGAAGATGCGAAAGAAGAGGAAGTAAAACAATTTAAAATGTTTTCTTTGAAGTGTACGTGTACAGTGATGAAGTTACAATACAGATCTAGATTGTATACGTTTTAATGGAAAAATATTGTAAAACACAACCAATGCATCTATTTTTAACTCTAAAAAAGAACAGGAGACACATTTATGTCTCTTGGAGATGATATCGGTACAAGCGAAAGCAATGCTTCGAGAATATTTGCAAAATATGTTCCATTAATTAGTAAATATTTAAGATCTTGTATTTTTAATCCCCAAGTTGGTCCATTTAAATCAAACTTACCCTTATCATTTCAATTATAGACGATTAAAATGTACTATACAATCCTAAGAATAGCCTAATCACTTTCTCTTGAAAACCCTCTTGAGTAAAAGCATTGTTTAACTACACATTGTCTAGTTATACAATGATAGTATCTACTTATGCGTTTTAAGCACTTAGGCCGATGCCACATTATGCGTTTTAACCGGATGCGGTGAAAACGCATCCGTTGCCAACGCAACCGGACCGACCTGTCACACTATGCGTTTAGTCTGGTGCAGTTTGTAAGCGCGTACCGATGACTCAAAACGCATCCGTTTCCAACGCAACCGGACCGATCTGTCACACTATGCGTTTTCACCGGATGCGGCGCGGCGGAAACGCATCCGGTCAAAACGCATATCTGACATCGGCCTTTTTTTTAAAAGAAGCAATTTCTAAAGATTTATAAATTTCACTTTGAAACTAAATCAAATAATCAATATCTGGTAGTTTCCAATTAAATACGATTAAAATGTTATACAGGGTGAGTCATGAGGAACTGTACATACTCCTACCTCGTATAGAGGCTCCTATGGGGATTAACAAATGACCATTAAAAAGTGTCTGCTCCCATTGTTTAATAATATACAGGGCGAGTTTCGCATTTTGACAGAAATTTGTATTCGTCATAATTTTTGAACGGTCAGATCGATGTGTCTCTTATTTTGGCCAATCGTTACACTATTACCACCTAATTAACTAATGCCCGGTTGCACCAACAGATCTTAAACTTAAGTCGAGAATATCATAAGAATTAATATAATATAATTATAATATATTACAATAATAATACCATAATATAATAATAGATATAATTGATAATAAGATAAGAATCTAAAATTATGGTGCAACGTAAGTGATACTCAAGGAGGCCCTATCTATAAGTAGAGCTTAGCTAAACTGGAGCTTAAGATCTGTTGGTGCAACCAGGCATAATTTATTCAAACTAGAAAAAAATCAGGTCCGGCTTTAAAAAAGTTAGTTCGTTTGTGTCTTAGAAAAAATTTCACCCTGTATACGCTTTTTGAAAACTCTAATATGAATTTTACAAATTAGACAAATAGGCAATTAAAATGGCATATTTTTTTTTCCGCACACGATTACTTAATTTTTTATAAAAAAATCAAATTTCACTATGAATTAAAAGTTTGGTAGATTTAAGTAGATTAAGGGCCGGTTGTTCGAACGCTAATCAACAATGATCACTATCAAATATTTAATTACTGTCACCAACTGTCAATGTCAACTTTTATTGGGTTGCTGAAAACATAATTGATTATAATTATGAGATTAGTTAATCAATTAACATAACAATTATTAACATAATTGATTAAGTAATTTCATAATTGTAATCAATAATTATGATTTCAGCAACCCAAGCAAAATTGAGATTGACAGTTGGTGACAGTAATTAAATATTTGATAATGATCATTGTTGATTAGCGTTCGAACAACCGGCCCTTAGATAAGTAGATAACTAGAAAAAAATCAGGTCCGGATTTAAAAAAATTAGTTCGTTTTGATCTTAGAAAAAATTTCACCCTGTATACGCTTTTTGAAAACTCTAATATGAATTTTACAAATAAGACAAATAGGCAATTAAAATGGCATATTTATTTTTTCCCCGCACGATTACTTAATTTTTTATTAACAAATCAAATTTGTCAAGATCGGAATTTTAACCTAAAAATGAAAAAAAAAAAAAATGAACTCACGGTTTAACTCGCTACAACTCTGTTCCATTTTAATATTTTTTTCTGAAATTTTTACAGCACATGCCTCTTACCATGGTGAAGACTATGAAAATTGTTGTAGACTTTCAGTCTTCTTCTTTTAAAAGTTGCAAACTTGTAAATCGCAAAAATTAGGTGGAAAAATTTAAAATTTATCAATTTGATCACGTCTATGTTAAACTACAGAGTCCAAAAGAAGTGTTATGGGAAGTTTTAGATCTAGACGTGTTATATAAAAAAAAAATGGTAAAACTTTTAATTTTAAGAAAAACTTTGTTTTTGTAAATTAATTTTTGTAAAAAAAGTTAATTTTTTTAAATCTATGCAAAAACTTTGCCAAACTTTTTATGCATAGTCAAATTTGATTTTTTAATAAAAAAATAAGTAATCGTGTGCGGAAAAAATAAATAAGCCATTTTAATTGCCTATTTGTTTTATTTGTAAAATTCATATTAGAGTTTTCAAAAAACGTATACAAGGTGAAATTTTTTCTAAGACCCAAACAAACCAATTTTTTAAATCCGGGCCTGATTTTTTTCTAGTTTGAATAAAAAGTTTTAGATCTAGACGAGTTATAAAAAAAAATGGTAAAACTTTTAATTTTAAGAAAAACTTTGTTTTTGTAAATTAATTTTTGTAAAAAAAGTTAATTTTTTTAAATCTATGCAAAAACTTTGCCAAACTTTTTATGCATAGTCAAATTTGATTTTTTAATAAAAAAATAAGTAATCGTGTGCGGAAAAAATAAATAAGCCATTTTAATTGCCTATTTGTCTTATTTGTAAAATTCATATTAGAGTTTTCAAAAAACGTATACAAGGTGAAATTTTTTCTAAGACCCAAACAAACTAATTTTTTAAATCCGGGCCTGATTTTTTTCTAGTTTGAATAAATCAGTTGATTGGGTAATAACATAAATTAAATATTTGTTAAAAAAAATTCATTTTTGTAATAAAAGTTATTTTTTTTTAAATCTATGGTTAACTTTACCAAACTTTTAATTATTCATAGTCAAATTTGATTTTTTTTATAAAAAATTAAGTAATCGTGTGGGGAAAAAAATAAATATGCCATTTTAATTGCCTATTTGTCTAATTTGTAAAAATCATACTAGAGTTTTCAAAAAGTGTATACAGGGTGAAATTTTTTCTAAGACCAAAACGAACTTATTTTTTAAATCCGGGCCTGATTTTTTCTTGTTTGAATAAATCAGTTGATTAGGTGGTAATAGTGTAACAATTGACCAAAATAAGAGACACATCGATCTGACCGTTCAAAAATTATGACGAATACAAATTTCAGTCAAAATGCGAAACTCGCCCTGTATATTATTAAACAATGGGAGCAGACACTTTTTAATGGTCATTTGTTATTCCCCATAGGAGCCTCTATACGAGGTAGGAGTATGTACAGTTCCTCATGACTCACCCTGTATACAATTCCCGTAATACTCTAATCGCGTTTTTAACTCGACTCGTAGCCCGGTTGTGGTCCGTGACGTTAGACCAATAGAAAGACGTTCAAGCGCCTCCTAAAAAATTTCAATTTTATAGCATTTTCAAAACAAATTAATAAGCGATGGATAAAATAATAATTGTTATCGATATGGCCTTAAGCATCGCATGGCTCCCTATACAATACGTGGGTTGCTTGTCTGACAAATATGTTCTAATATTACGAACGATGACGGTTACATTTCTTGTTGGATGGTTGTAGGACATATTCTTCAGACAAGCAACACACTTGTCGTCTGGGTAGTCATGTGATGTCTAATCCCATATCTATAACAATTTTATCCATTGCTTGGAATTATAAATAATAATGTAACTTTTCGTACTTCCGGGCCTAAAGTGACAACTTCACTCCCTTGTGACAGGTACTAAAGTGTCACATTTAATCCCTCCGGGATTAAATATTGACGAAACTCCCGGAACGATTAAATCACAAACAAACGAATTTAAGGGATATTTTATTGAAAAATATAATTAATTAGAATGGTAATTAACGTTAATATTCAAATTAATATTGTGACAGTTCGTCATATTGACCAGTCTTTCCTGGGTTAATGCAGCAGGTAACTGACGAGTAACAGATAGGTCCTTTTCATATTGAACTGGTGTTTGTTTCGAAGATCCTGCGGAAACAGGAAGCGAGAATGAGGACTGTGGCATAACTATAGTGGACGAATCGGCGACTTGACCAAATATTTTATCTGAAATTTTTTGTTTATTTTTAATAGACGATTCAATATATCCCTCGGCCACGTTGGAGGATTTCCATCCTCCATGTCTCTTCAGCACGTCTATTGTTGCTCCCGAATCAGCTAACAAAGACGCAGATGTGCGTCTAAAACAATGTCCCGTATAAGACGTCGCATTTTCTAATTTCAAGAAAGCTGCTATTTGCCGTGGAATTGTACCAAACATGTTTTTTCCTACTACTCGCGTAGTACATTCTTTGTTGATGTATTGAACAAAAAATTTTGAATGAGTTGTCCCTGTCTTTCGCAATGCCACATATTTCCGAAATATCGCCACAAAACTGATGGCACTGTTTTCTGAATTTTTGATCACAAAATTTCGGTCAATTTTATTTTTGGTGTTTCTAATCGCAATTAGGAAGGAATCGCCCAAATCTCTCACATCGTCGATTTCTAAATCAACCAACTCTTTTCCACGACAAGCTCCCGCAACGCCCAAAATAAGTGCAACCTACAAAAAAATTGATTTCTTAAAATTTCTGAATATAAACAAATTTCCAAATTTACCTTAAGCATTAAATGTTTATCATCCGGAGCCTCCCGTAAGAACTGATCTACCTGCTCAGACGTGAGAATTCTTGACTTCTTTGGCTTAAATCCCTCATTTCTTCTCTTCAAAAAAGCTAATAATTTTGGAAATTTACTTATATCAATATCTTCTCTAATGTCAATAACCGATTTCAGCATTGAGTAATGTGCCCAGAGAGTTGAGGCACAAACCGCTTTTGATTTATCATCGAAGTAGACTAACAGCGCATTTTCAGTAGGTTGTCTCACATTTTTTAAGCGGCACCACTTTTTAAAAGCATCGTACTGCTGCTCGTATAGTTTTCTAGATTTCGGTGGTAACAATTCTTCACCTACTTCGGCTGCTCTTTTATCAATATCAGATACACCTTCTTCACTCATGATACCAATAATTATCAATAACAATGTTTCTTTACAATGACACTAGTAATGACAATGTTTCTAAATTATAACTGTCACAACGCAATGTTACTATGGTAACTTATTTTAAAGACAGTTTATTAAATGAGTTGAAGAGAGAAAAAACTGATTGAAATTATTGAAATAATTAATAAAATCATACCGGAAGTACGAAAAGTATCGTATATACCTTGCGACTGAAGTACATTTAATCCTTCAGGTAAATTATGGCCCTCCCTGCGGTCGGGCCATAAACTTTATCTTCAGGATTAAATGTACTACTTCAGTCCCGCGGTATATAATGTACTATTAACATAATTTTAAAACATTTAAAGGATTTTTATCCATGTATTTTTGATTTTTCTCAGCATGTAATTAACCTGTATCAGCACTGATGATGACCATTTTAGATCGAAAACGTTCTGTGATTTTAATAAATATACACCTTTTATATAGGATTTTCAATAAATTTTTTGATTATTGGTATACAGCTATATAGTCTATTTTTAAACCAAGAGGTGTAATTCAAATTTCCCGCCCCGTAAAGCTTGTTTGTAATTGGTCCAACCTCAGGCAAGTTTCTTCTTCTTCATGTACCATCTCCTCTAAGAAGGTTGGCAACCATCACGGCAATTCGCACTTTCGATACCGCTGATCTAAAGAGATCAGGCAAGTTTACTCCACTGTTATTAAATTTTGGCACTAATGACATTTATAAAATTTTGACACTATTGGCATTTCATAGGTTAATTAAGTTATATCAACGATTTTTTGGGATTTTCTGCGTCATTCCTTTAATTTATAGATTTTTAGTCTGCTTTTATATAAAAAACAGTTGTTTTTATAGTAGGGGAGCTCAAGCTCAAGCTGAGGATGGTTTTAGAAGGATGGGCCGGTGGAGTAATAGTAGCTGGTAGAAAAATCTCCAATTTAAGATTTGCTGATGACACTACACTTATAGCAGCAATGAGCAAGAAATGGTTGATCTTCTGCGAAGAGTTGAGTACGAAAGCAATAAAGTTGGTCTGAAAATCAATAAAGCTAAGACAAAAATAGTGGTGGGCGACTGATTCGACACTATTCAACTGACTAACATGTAACAGGAATGCCAGATAGTGAACACCTTTGTCTATCTCGGGTGTAGTATAACTAACGATCAAGGGCGGATCCAGGGAGGGGGCCATGAGGGCCATGGCCCCCTCCGAGAATTTAGAATAATATAAATTTAAATATTTGCAGTTCAAATGTTTTTAATTTCAAACACATATATACAGTGCGTCCATAAAGTAACGCATAAATTCGTTATTTCGTAAACCGGCTTCTTTAAGGAAAAATCCCGAAACAGGTCGATGCTTGTTTTTAAATTACGATTTTTTGGCATATATATTATACTAGTGACGTCATCCATCTGGGCGTGATGACGTAATCGATGATTTTTTTAAATCAGAATAGGGGTCATGTGATAGCTCATTTGAAAGGGTATTCAATTCTCTATCCAATAATATAAACATTAACATAATTATTTATACAGGGCGTTCATTTTTTAATTAAAATTAGTGAGACAAAAAGAAGAATATATGTAATTTATTTAATTCAAAATATATTTTACTACTGTCAGAAAACAGAAAAAAAATTACTTGACAAATAAACATTGATTTTCGCTTAAACGAAATGTTCAAACTGCCAAGAGACAGGTGGGTGGCAGCCTTAACATTGAATTTAAGCGAAAAACAATATTTATTTTTGTCAAATAAACATTTTATTCCTGTTTTCTGACAACCGTAAAACGTATTTTGAATTAAGTAAATTACATACATTCTTCTTTTTGTCTCAATTATTTTAATTAAAAAAATGATTTTTTGAACACCTCGTATAAATAATTATGTTAATGTTTATATTAGTGAATACAGAATTGAATACCCTTTCAAATGAGCTATCACATGACCCCTATTTTCATTTAAAAAAATCATCGATTACGTCATCACGCCCAGATGGATTGCGTCACTGGTATAATATATATGCCAAAAAATCGGAATTTAAAAATAAAAATCGACCTGTTTCGTGATTTTTCCTTAATGTCGCCAGTTTATGAAATAATGAATTTATGCGTTACTTTATGGACGCACTGTATGTACCGGGTGTCCCAATAAGAATGGCTCTCGGCCATATCTCAGGAACCGTTTATAGTAGAGCTTTGAAATAAAAAAATTTATAACAAAAGTTGCCTCAGGAAAAGCCTGGAAATTATTTTCATAATTGTGGGTCCACCGCTAGAGAGCGGAATTGAATATCAAAAATAAAAAAATCTAAATTTTACAAAATTTTCCTAATGACGGGGCACTAGAAATCCGATTATTGTATTCTTCATCAAATTCTGCGCATATTTGATTTAACAAGTTTAACTCTACCTTTGCAAATAAGAGGTGGGGGTGAGTGGGAACCTTGTTATGAAAAAATGGCTGTAACTCCGGTTCTGCTAAATCAAATTTTGAAAACTGGGTCTTGTTGAAGACAGATCTTTTTCTTCAATATAAGCGTGATAATTTTGAACCATCCTAATGAGTAATAAGCCAGCTGGGAGGCGTTATTTAATTTTTTTCAGAAATCTAGTTTTCTTTGGAAAATATTAAATACAAGTATGCATTTTTAATCATACTTTATAAAATTAGATAAAATTAGCAATAGAATAGCGAAAACCGCATGTCGATACCTTTTTTCCATCTCAAGATATCTCGAGAAACGTGTAAATTTTATACATAACTGTTACTATCACCAATAAACTAAGTTAATGAAAAGTAGTGAGCTGTGGAAAAAAAAAACAAAATAACATTTTCCAGATGTCAACGTATAAAAATATAATTAATTAAAACAACAATATAAAGAGAAACAATACTATTAAAATTAAATATAACACAGAACAAAAAGAACTACTTAGTGACGACCTAAATATTCAAATTGTTGCCCTTCATACACTACTCTAGAATACATTATCCAGAGAATACTAAACGCCATTCAAAGCATATCGAGAGCAGAAATTGAGACTGCTGTTCAATCTACTCTTGAAAGAGTAAATGTTTGCAACGAAAATGATGGGCAAAAATTTGAACGTTTATGTCATCACTAAATAGTTGTTTTTATTTCTTTGTAATAGGGCTTTTCAACGCTTCTCATTTGTTTCGAGCCTCTGTCATATGCCGTATAATCCGTGTATAATATTAATATACGAAATATGAACGAGGCTCGAAACAAATGAGAAGCGTTGAAAAGACCTAATATACGTTGACAGCTGGAAAATGTTTCTTTGTTGTTTCCATAGCACACTACTTTTAATGAATTATTTCGTTTACCGGTGACAGTAACAGTTACGTTTTTAAATTTACACGTTTTGTAAGATTATAATAGTCCAGGATTACTAGGGCTATCTTCTCCCGGTAAGGGTGGTTAACCCTTATCCGAGGGGTGGAATGATTAATAGTCGTTTCACTGTTGAAGTTGTTTTATTATACTCGCATGAGTACAAGCTGGTAGCAACCTACGTAACGTCGTCTCGCGGAGTGTAGATGACACTATCTTTTAATGTGAATAATCTTACATCTAATAAAATAGAATGACGAATGTGGAATGTGTAATGAGGATTCCCTTATTATGTTTTGGTTGTATAAATATATTTAAAAGTGCAAAGTCAGCGTCGACCCTGAAAAGTGTTTATAGTGGCTGTATGTATAATTACACCTCACGATCTAGGTCAACAATGTTTATGTAACGAAAGAAGGTTGGAATTGTTTATGATGACATTTAAATAACCGAAAGAAATTAGCGTAGATAATTAAAGGGTGTTTTTAAAAGATATCTAATGAGTACAGATGAATTCTTGTACACCTTTCCCTCCTAAGAATTTTCTGACTACGGGCAGAAAATTTTGCAAGTAGTGCTACCAACCCATACTGTGTTGTAATCAATACAAAAAATTTATTTTATATACAAACTTCCTAAAACTACGTAAATACATAAATAAAAATAAAAATGTTCGTTTAACAACAGTGTTTCATCACACTTGTCCCTCACTGTGTTTTCGGATTGTAAGCATATAATCTATTCTTATGTATTTCCTTGATTTTATTGTTTTCTATTCTGATTTTACAATTAACGTTATTTACTTCTGTTATTGTGAAAGGACCTACATAAAGACTATCAAACTTATCATTCTCTTCCCTTTTTACCAGGACTAGGTCTCCTATTTTAAAGTTTTGAGGTGTTGCTTTGAGCTTATTCTTTTCTTGCCGCTCTTTTTTGTGTTTTAATAAGAAGGTTCTGGCTCTCTCGTGTGCGCTTTGTAGTTTGTATCGTAACTCATTGTAGTAGGCATCTATATTGTAACATGGTTGAATCTCCTGTGTAAGGTCTTCCGGTAGGTTAACCTTCCTGCCATATAGCAGTTTGAACGGTGTGTATCCATGATACGCGTTAGGGGTTGTATTGTAGCAGTATGTGAACATTCTGCAACACACATCCCAAATTTCTCTGTCTTCGTCTATGAATGCTCTTACGTACTCGTTCAACGTTCTGTGTAGTTTTTCGCAACTTCCAATGGACTGTGGGTGGTATGCCGTTGAAAAGTTGTGCTCTATTTTTAATAGCTTTGTTAATTCCTGCATTACTTCGTTCTTATACTCTGTGCCTTGGTCTGTTCTTATTTGCTTCATGAGTCCGTATGTTGGTATGAAATGATCAAAGATTCCTCTTGCTATTGTCTCTGCTTCTTTATTGCACACTGGTATGCTGACCGCGTATTTTGTCAGTTCACACAACATTGTGATACAGTATATATTACCTTCATTACTTCTAGTGAATGGACCTATTGTATCTATGTATACTATGTCCCATGGTTTGGAAGATGTGTCCGATATCACGAACTCTTCGACATGTGTTCTTTTCGGTTTGTTAATTTGACATTTGTGGCATTGTTTAACGCATTTTCTTACGTCTTTTTCCAAATTTTTCCATCGGAATCTTGCCTTTAGCTTCTTTATTAGTCTATTATTCCCTACGTGTCCTCCGAACATCGGGTGATTATGGTATTCTTCTATTAATCTGTGTTTTTCTTTGTCATCTTTTATTGTTTCTGGTACTTCACATATGTATATTTCTATATTCTTCAATTTTTTATTTCCTTCTTTAATAAATTCATCAATTGTGCACAATTTAAAAATAATATCATTTACGTATATCTTTACTTTACGTACTGCATCCTGTAATCTCGAGATAGAAAAAAGGTATTAACATGCGGTTTTCGCTATTCTGTTGCTAATTTTGTCTAATTTTGTAATATAGTATTAAAAATGCATGTTTGTATTTAATATTTTCCAAAGAACACTAGATTTCTGAAAAAAATTAAATAACGCCTTCTAGCTGGCATATTACTCAGTAAGTTGGTTTGAAATCATAACTTTTACATTAACGAAAAAGATCTGTCTTCAACAAGACCAAGTTTGCAAAATTTGATTAAGCAGAACCGGACTCACAGCCAGTTTTTCATAACAAGGTTCCCACTCACCCCCACCTCTTATTTCCAAAGGTAGACCTAAACTTGTCAAATCAAATATGCGTAGATTTTTATGAAGAATACGACGATCGGATTTCCAGTGCCCCTTCATTAGGAAAATTTTGTAAAATTTAGATTTTTTTATTTTTGATATTCAATTACGCCCTCTAACGGTGGTCCCACAATTATGAAAATAATTTCCAGGCTTTTCCTGAGGCAACTTTTGTTATAAAATTTTTTATTTGAAAGCTCTACTATAAACGGTTCCTGAGATATGGCCGAGAACCATTCTTATTGGGACACCCAGTACAAAACAGGGGATAAATACGTTTTCTGGACTAGAATTGAAAAAAACAAGTAACGGAGAAGCTTCAAGAATGACTTTTGGGTTTTTTTATAAATCAAAATGTTGATAATTTTACAGAGTGCCAATTGTTAGAACGATCTTGACAGCCATCAAAATCGTATAAATTTCCATATTCTATACACACAAAGAATAAAAAAGAAGTGAAGCGTTACTTGGGTCACTAGCACTTAGAACAAAGGAGTTGGTTGGTATTTTCGCACAGTCAAAAGGAATTGTTTTACAAATATTGCATTTCATTTTTCTAATGAAAAATATAGTCACAATAACGGGATGACAGCCCAAAGCCTTGTCACGAAACCTTTAACATCTTTCGCCAAACTCATGAGCAAAGACGGAGTCATATAAACCCATGAAAAAACATCATACCACAAGAAGTGCGTTCAGGTTGAGCTGGATTTTCTAAAAAGTTATCGCAACCCTCAAAAGTCAGTTATTAACCAGATATACTCTCAGAGGTCTAAACATAAACAAAAAATAAAGAAAGACTACGACCAATAGTAGGGTTCATAATGTTCTTAGGTCGACAATATATTCCTTTAAGAGACCATCGTGATGATGGCCTTATGCTTCTGGACGAAGATGCTGGACCTAGGAATGAGGGAAATTGCTGTGGTACTAAGGCAAAACCCGATATGTCAAAAATTATCGATTTTTCGTTTTTAATGCCAATATGTAGATTGAGCGATGAAGAATGTGATGACAAAACCCTACATGGCTAAACGCATCCATGTAACCAGTAGATAATAAAATTGTTTCTGATATGTCCACTATTACAACACCGCGAACTTTTAAACTCATCTGCTACAAAATCACGTTTTTTGACATATCGGGTTTTGCCTTAGCACCACAGTGTTAAAGTTTAAAATCGTATCATGAGATAAGACTCTTAAATAAAACCTATCCACAGTATCTTCCTGAGCAACATGCATTAGTAGCAGCAGTCAAAATCAATTAATAACATGTTCTGGTGAAGAAATAATTGAACAAATAATATTTGACGAAACGACTGACTTATTACACGTGGAACAGCTTTCTCTAAATTTGGGATACATACACAATAACAACATTCGTGAAGACTTTGTCAAATTTATTGACGCTTATAAGAACCTAAAAATAATTAGTGAAAATCAAGAAAGAAGGAAAGAACAAGGCCTGGCAGGAGAAGCATTGGAAAAAATAGTATTAAACTAGTTGAAAGAACTGCACTTGGATCCGAAGAAATGTGTAGGAATCGGTACTATGGAAGGAATGGTGAGTTTTAAGGCACTTCTCAAAGTGTGTGAAAAGTGACTTAAAACTCACCATTGTAACCCTAATTTTTAAAAATTACCCCCGTACTTCTGGTACTCCTCCCAAAAAAAGTTTATGGGCCCTCCCGAAAATCGGTCCTGGATCCGCCCTTGCTAACGATGGTAACTGTGAAGCAGAAGTTCGGAGACGTATTGGTATGGCAAAAAATGCGATGAGTCGCCTAACTAAAGTTTGGAAAGACAGATCTATCTCTCAAAACATCAAGATGAGACTGGTGAATGCCCTTGTATTCTCAATATTTTTATACGGAGCAGAGACTTGGACTCTTCGCGCATGTGAGCGCCCAGTTTAGAGGGATTAATTGTTTCTGGAAACGTTCTGGGGAGAAGATCAAGAGGACGATCACCAACTAGTTTGTCTGACCAAATAAAGCATTCAGCTGGAAACTCATTCTGCGAAGCTCTTAGAGCAGCTGAAGATAGAGACCAATGTAGAAACATTGTTAGGAATATTGGAAGAAATCAAGATCCTCAGGAGAGAGATAGAGATAGAGATAGAGAGAGAGAGAGAGGGAGAGAGAGAGAGAGAGATATATATATATATATATATATATATATATATATAGAGAGAGAGAGAGAGAGAGAGAGAGAGAGCTGGGATTATTGCAGTTACCCGAGCGCGTCAGATTATCATATGGGGAGAAACCTGGTACCCTGCAGATGTACCTCTACCATATATTGATATTGGCTCTTAACACAGGAAAGTTCGTTAAGGGGGGCCAAAAATAAAATCTATCCTTAAAAATACTCGAAATTATCAGATTAAGATAAGGTAGGTTAAGTAGGTACATACAAAAGAGTGTACATTTCAAAAATCTGACGATTTGAGCGGGGAGTGAGGAAATGGGTGCGTTACAAAGTTTCATAAGAAAAATGCGAATATTTCGCGAAATGAACGTCAGATCGAAATGCCAAAAAATAAATCTTCAATATTTTTCAAAAATCTATCGAATACTTTGCTCCCCTACCATTAGAACTCTTTTGCGACGTATTAGTATAATATAATATTTATGGATTACCGTCGAAGGTCGACATGATCAACCAAAAAAGAAGATGTATTTGGTGATATTTCTGGTGACTTTCTTGGGCGTAAATCTGTCTTTTTAGTTTACTCCTCTTGATTTGAAAATAAAGCTTAGTACAGGAAAATTTTCCCTTTTGGATTTTATATAGGGTGTCCCAAAAGTAGTGGAACGGTCGAATATTTCGCGAACTAAACATCGGATCGAAAAACTGGAAAATACTTGTTCAACCATTTTCAAAAATCTATCCAATGACACCAAACACCAATCCCCACTACACCCCATGGAGGTGGGGTGGGGGGTAACTTTAAAATCTCAAATGGAAACCCCTAGTTTTTCTTGCAAATTTGGATTCGTTACGTAAAAGTAGGTAACTTTTGTTCAAGACGTTTTTTCGAACTGTGGATAGATGGCGCTATAATTGGGAAAAACGATTTATCCTGATACCATAGGTAAATTATAGAAACGGTCTTATATTTCACGAAATACACTTCCAAATGAGAAACCAAAAAACAGATTTTTAATCTTTTTCGAAAACCTATCGAATAACACCAAACATGACCCTCCAACCCACCCCCTGGAGGTGGGGTGGGGATAACTTTAAAATCTTAAATAGCAACCCCCACTTTTTATTGCAGATTCCGATTCGTCATAAAAAATTAAGCAACATTTATTCGAAACATTTTTTTAAATTTTTGATAGATGGCGCTAATAAATCGTATTTTTCCAATTAAAGCGCCATCTATTAACAATTCTAAAAAATGTTTTGAATAAATGTTGCTTAATTTTTCATAACGGATCCGAATCTGTAATAAAAAGTGGAGGTTGCTATTTAAGATTTTAAAGTTACCCCCCACCCCACCTCCAGGGAGTAGGTTGGAGGGTCACTTTTGGTGTTATTCGAAAGGTTTTCGAAAAAGATTAAAAATCTGTTTTTTAGTTTTTCATTTGGAAGTGTATTTCGTGAGATACTAGACCGTTTCTATAATTTACCTACGGTATCAGGATAAATCGTTTTTTCCAATTATAGCGCCATCTATCCACAGTTCGAAAAAATGTCTTGAATAAAAGTTGCTTACTTTTACGTAACGAATTAAAATCTGCAAGAAAAACTGGGGGTTTCCATTTAAGATTTTAAAGTTACCCCCTACCCCACCCCCAAGGGATGTAGTGGGGGTTGGTGTTTGATGTCATTGGATATATTTTTGAAAATTATTGAAGACGTATTTTTCAGTTTTTCGATCCAATGTTTATTTCGCGAAATATTCGACCGTTCCACTACTTTTTGGACACCTTGTATATATTTTTATTAGCAAATTTTCTGGTAGTACATATCTATGCTTTACTTATGTCGAATTATAATGTGTACCATGTATTTGTGCCATATCAGAGATTGTTTCATGAGACCACGACTATATTCATTCGATTCGCACTAGTTATAATTTTAAAATATTGTAAATTCATACCTTTAAGTCCATATGTACTAAATTGTTTCCAAAAATTTATCCCATTTATGGGACCCAAATAACCAAATTGGTAGAAATATACATCTGTGTATTTAGACATAAGCTTGGCATTTGTCATTATTGGAATTCCGTACAATATATCAGATAGAATCTAAAATATTACCAAAAACAAAATTAAAAATAAATAATATATTTATTCACTTATGATAATTATTGAAAATAGGTACCTAAAGTGGGCATCTAGTTGGGCATCTATCATATTATCTTCTGTGAGTTTGTACCGCCTGCCTTATTCCTGGCTACTTTTAAACTTTTTAGTACGGGATCTGAATCTGGGTCGAGCTTCACCCATTTGTTTACCGGATGAAACATGTTTTTTATTAAATTTTATACATAAACAAATACGACTTGCGTGGTTTGCCTATCAAAATCTTGCCACATTCTTAAGGTGGGGCGTAGGGTTTGAAATCAATATTTCAAGCACATTTTTGTAAAGTATTTTTGAAAGTGTGTTAGAATTATTTTATTTTTAAATTAAATAAGAATATTAATTACAATTCATAACACGTTAAAAAAAATTGAAAAGGAAAATATTGAAAAATAAGCCAACGGTGGCAAATTTTTAAAGACACCTCAAAAAACAATTAATTTTGCGATGGACATCCGAACTCATCATTGGATCATGTGAAACAAACAATTCAAAAAATTTTAATAGCTTATGAGTTTCTGAAGGTAACGCTGCGCGCTGTCGAGTTTTTTTTTTAGTTTTAGGATTTTTGACTTTTTGTATCACTCAGAATTCAAAACAACGAATTTTTTTTGAAAAAAAAAGGGTGAAAATCAACATATTTATTATTGTATAAACACAAAAAATAAGCATAAAACAAAAAATATATTGACACTGTTACCTTACGAAATACCTGAAGAATATAAAATTACAAAATTTTAGGTGATCGGTCAAGTAGTTTTTGAGTTACAATGTCTACCGCCTTTAGTCCAGTCGGGTTAGACGAATAACAAGCCTAACCTTGCATTAGGAGCTGCCCCACATTTTATTTTTCTAATCTTTAGGGAGGGTCAATATTAGTATAGGAAAACTGGATAATGTTGAACAAGAAATGAATAGACTAAACATCGATGTTTTAGGAATCAGCGATACACAATGGCCAGGATCCGGGAAATGTTCAACACGAAATGATGGCGTATTTTATTACTCCGGAATCGACAACAACACCCATCGGTACGGAGTTGGAATCATCATTTCAAAGAAATGGAAAAATTCTCTGATTACCTGTACTCCTTACTCAGAACGCTTAATATTAATACAAATTAAAGAAAAACATAACTTAATAAATCTTATTCAAGCCTATGCACCAACAGCAGATAAAGATGACGATGAAATAGAACAATTCTACAACGACTTAGAAGAAATGCTGAAAGCAATAAAAAAGCAACACATTAACATAATAATGGGCGATCTTAATGCCAAGGTCGGTCAAGGTAAGGTAGGAGAACATGTAGGAAACTATGGACTTGGAAACAGAAACGACAGAGGAGATCGATTGATTCAATTTTGCCAGAGCGAAGACTTTGTAATAACAAACACCCTTTTTAAATTACCTCCTCGGCGATTATATACATGGACATCTCCACAACATACCAAAGAAAAAATAGTGAGAAATCAAATAGACTACATTCTGATAGCAAGGAGGTATCGTAATGCTGTTAAATGTACTAAGACGTACCCAGGAGCTGATATAGGCTCAGATCATAATCCGGTAGTTACTGTGATAGAGGCGAGACAAAAAAAGATAAGGAGACCACAAAGAAAGACACTAGATTTAGTTAAACTTAGAAACAAAAATATACAACAAGAAACAGGAGAAGAAATAAATGAAAACCTCAGTTCAGTGCAACAACAAATTAACGATACAGATAACGTTAACCAAAAATTAAAGTACATAAATACAGCTATACAAACAGCAGGAAAGAAACATCTGACAAAAACGACAACAAAGAACAAGGGGTGGATGACACAGGACATACTAGACTTGATGGAACAAAGAAGAAATATGAAGAATTACCTAGACAAATACAAAGAAATAAACAAACACATAAAAAAGAGAATAAAAGAAGCCAAAGAGGCGTGGATTAAAGAACAGTGTGAAGAAATGGAAACCTATGAGAAAAAGTACGATGCGTTCAATATGCACAAAAAAGTAAAAGAGATAACAGGAAGCATAAAGAAATGCCAAATAGGTAAACTTAAAGACAAAGATGGAAACCTTATTATAGATCTAGAGAATAAAATAAAAAGATGGACAGAATACCTGAATGAATTATTTGAAGACGATAGAAACAACTTAACTCAGATAATCAATGCAACTGGGCCAGACATATTGAAAGAAGAAGTAGAATACGCAATAAGAAACGCTAAAAATGGAAAAGCAAACGGACCTGATGAAATCCCTACAGAACTGCTGAAGCTTTTGAATGTTCAATCCGTAACCATAATATTGCATATATTCAATACAATATACAGTACTGGTATAATACCACAAGAATGGTTGCTGTCTCCGTTTGTCACCATACCGAAGAAAACTAAGGCAGTGCGATGTTCAGATCATCGAACAATCTCCTTGATGAGTCACCTGCTTAAGATATTTCTTAGAGTCATCCACAACCGAATATATCAAAAACTAGACATCGATATTAACGATACACAGATGGGATTCAGAAAAGGATTAGGTACAAGGGATGCTCTCTTTGCCCTGAACGTTCTAACACAGAGATGCCTATATGTTAACCAAGAGGTACACGCCTGCTTTATAGACTTTGAAAAGGCCTTTGACAAAGTACGCCACAGTAAACTCAAAGAAATCCTGGAGAGTAAGAACATTGACACCAGAGACATACAAATAATATTAAATCTGTACTGGAATCAGCGAGCTAATATAAAAATAGAAGACCAAACATCGGACGAAATAGAAATACGTAGAGGGGTACGACAGGGTTGTATATTGTCACTGCTCTTGTTTAATATCTACAGCGAACAAATATGCCAAGAAGCTCTCTCATATGCAAACGAAGGGATAATAGTCAATGGAGAAGTTATCAATAACATTCGATATGCTGACGATACTGTGATAATGGTAAGAACAGCGGAAGATCTACAACATCTAGTTGAAAGTATGAATGAGATATGTAATAACTACGGCATAAGGATGAACGTCAAAAAAACCAAATATATGACCTTCAGTAAGAATCCAATAGTACCTGGTTGCACCAACAGATCTTAAGCTCCAGCTTAGCTAAGCTCTACTTAGAGATAGGGCCTTCTTGAGTATCACTTACGTTGCACCATAATTTTAGATTCTTACCTTATTATCAATTATATCTATTATTATATTATGGTATTCTTATTGTAATATATTATAATTGTATTATATTAATTCTTATGATATTCTCGACTTAAGCTTAAGATCTGTTGGTGCAACCGGGCATAAATGACACTAGTATCACAATAAACGGTACCCAACTTGAAAAAGTAAACGGATACAAATACTTGGGAATCCTTATCAATGAAACAGGTGACCAAAATCACGAGATAAAAGTCGTATTGAAATTGCCAGGTCTACTTTTATAAAAATGAAAAAATTATTTTGTAATCGTGATATTAGTATTCATCTACGAACTAGGATGTTAAAATGCTATGTATTCAGTACTTTGCTCTATGGTGTTGAGTCATGGACTCTTAAACAGAGGAATATTAAAAATCTTGAAAGCTTTGAGATGTGGTGCTACCGCCGTATACTAAGAATAAGTTGGGTGGATAAAATTACAAATGAAGAAGTAATACGCAGAATAAATAACAAGCCAGAAGTTCTACTGAATATAAAAAAGAGAAAACTTGAATACTTAGGCCACCTGATGAGGGGACAAAAGTACACATTCCTACAAAACATAATGCAAGGAAAAATCCAAGGACGAAGAAATCCAGGCCGTAGAAGAATGTCCTGGATAAGAAATTTGAGAGAGTGGTTTGGCTGTACCACTAACGAATTGTTCAAAACAGCAGTAAATAAAATTAGAATCGCCCTAATGATATCCAATCTCCGATAGGAGAGGCACTCAAAGAAGAAGAAGAAGAATATTAGTATAAATTTAAAATCTCGACTGAATTCCACCGTTGCGTTAGCCGCCATCTTGATTTTAAACCAAAACCGTTTTTGCTCAATATCTCCGCCATTTTCAATTTTTTGATAAAAAGTGTAGAAACTGAAATTGTGGAAAATACGATTTTCTATAATTTCATTTATTATAATTTTTTCGTGCGGTCGATATTTTCCGAGTTATGAGGGGAAAATAGTGACAGTTGGAGCATAATTATTGAATTATTAAATTATCTCGTTTATTATTAGTTTTACAACAAATATGTACCTGTACAAAAATGAAGAGAATTAAATTCTACACAATTTTGGTCTCTCTCATTTTTTTTCTAAAATTAATATTTAAGGTCGTACGTATGCGGTAATGGCGCGAGCGTAAGACCGGATTGATTTTTTAGCAATTGTTTTTGTTGAATATCTACGCCATTTTCAACTAAAATTGTTCAAAATATAATTTCCTACAATTTCTTTTTAACAATTTTTTTCATGCGGTTGATATTTTCCGAGTACCATGGGAAAATAGTAAAAAGTGGTGGGGGGAGCATAATTATTGAATTGAATTTTGTATCCGAGCTGCCCCAAATTTTATAATTATATCCTTTAGGAGAGATCAATAGTAGTGTAAATTTAAAATCTCGACTGAATTCCGCGGTTGCATTAGCCGCCATATTGATTTTAAATGAGAACTGTTGTTGCTTAATATCTCCGCCATTTTCAACTTTTCGACATAAATGGTGGGAAAGAAAATTGTTGGAAATGCAATTTCCTATAATTTCTTTGGCACAATTTTTTTATACGATCAATATTCTCCGAGTTAAGGGGGAAAATAATGGAAGCGGAGGGGAAGCATAATTATTGAATTGTCTCATTTATTATTAACTTTACGACATAATTGTACATAAACAGAAATAAAGAGAATTATATTTTATACAATTTTTGAAACTTCCAATGAAACATCAACCAAACTAAGTATATAAAAGACATAAAAAGACATTATATACATTAAGTTCACTTAATTTTATTAACTAGCGGGTTTTATTGGTTGAATTTGTCTGTCGATATTTTAAGTTTGATGTCAGCTAATATATCGTGATGTTCCAACAATTTTTTTTAAGTTTTGGACCCTGTTGGGGGGAATTTTCCCATTGCCCCCCTTGAAGACCCGCCACTGGTTCTCTCGAAAAATTGTAGTAAATCGTAATTTTGCAACAATTACAGTTCTTACAGTTTTTGTCGAAAAGTTGAAAATGGCGGAGATATTGAACAAAAACAATCGCTACAAAATCAATCAGGTCTTACGCTCGCACCTTTACCACATACGTACTACCTTAAATATTGATTTCATCAAAAAAATGAACGGCATCAAAATTGTACAAAATTTAATTCTCTTCATTTTTGTGTAGGTAAATATTTGTTGTAAAACTAATAATAAACAAGATAATTCAATAATTCAATAATTATGCTACAACTGTCACTATTTTCCCCTCATAACTCGGAAAATATCGACCGCACGAAAAAAATTATAATAAATGAAATTATAGAAAATCGTATTTTCAACAATTTCAGTTTGTATATTTTTTGTCAAAAAGTTGAAAATGGCGGAGATATTGAGCAAAAACGGTTCTGGTTTAAAATCAAGATGGCGGCTAACGCAACGGTGGAATTTAGTCGAGATTTTAAATTTGTACTAATATTGACCATCCCTAAAGATTAGAAAAATTAAATTTGGGGCAGCTCCTAATGCAAGGTCAAATGCTATCCCGACTGGGCTACTTTGAAAAAAGCAGTTTTGAGAAAAACGCCAGATAAAAGTTTTGTCAACTTTTATTTTCAATTTATTTTTGTCTGTAAAATCGTACAGTGATGCACTGCGGAATATGTTTTTGAATCACAAAGTAATTTACGAACGAGAATGGGAACATCTGTTGAACGTCTCTCACTACGCTCAAGCGCGCTGGCGCGAACCTGCCGCATAGCGAAACGATGGTAGGGATATTCAACACCATTTAATCGCGTTTGTTATTAAAACTTAATTATCTAATATTATTTAAGATTCTGTTTTATATAATATATTATATTTTGATTGGTAAACAGATCGGTGCAGTGACCTATATTTGCTTACCTGTTTACACCACTTGCTCGGTAGCCACGAACGTTGATACGTAGGCAATACCTCATAGCCCTATTTTGTGTTTTAAACTTTTAGTTTCAATAACATTTGATTGGTAAACAAATGGGTGAAACTTGCTAAGTAAAGTTTTTGAAAGAAATGACTTCAAGAATACTCTCTGAAGGGTTCAAATTGATTGGAGCAAAATTACCGGAAATACAACATGCTGAATATCACTACCTTCATCTCGCTTTGCAGCAGCTGGCTTGAGCGTAGTGAGAAACGTTTAACAGCTGTACGTTCAACAACTGTTCTCTATCTCTTTTGTAAATTATTCCGCGATTCAAAAACATATTCCGGAGTGCATTACTTTACGATTTGACAGACAAAAAATAAAGTGCAGTCACTGAAGTGCAGTCACTGAAGATAGTGCTAAAGATAGTGCAGTCACTGAAGGTGGATATGAGCTATTACCTCCGATTTCGTTGAACCTCCATCGACTTGCATGCAAATTGCTGAGTGGTTAGATGATATCTCAAGGAATGAAGGTGATATGGTGCCAACTTGCGCTTTTACCCTGGGGGTGGATACCACCCTTTCTCGGGGGTGAAAATGGTTTTATTAAAAATAACCCCATAATTCGATAGAAGATCAAATTTTAAGCAAAATTTGTCATATAAAGTTATTAAAATAAAGCAAAACTTTTTGGGATATTAAAGATCAAAAATTTTAATTTTTCGTGAGAAAAATGCATGTTTTGCGTAAAAAACTGACTTGACCATTGAAAAATTCAGGAAATTTAACAAGAAAAACTTTATATAAAGATTTTTCTAAAATTAAATCTATAGCTTCTATAATTTTTTATTTATAACGCTTAAGTCAGGCTTTTTACAAACATTGGCGCACCGTAAACTAGCGTTCGACTTTGCAATTAAGGAATCTGCACCTTTTACTTTAAAAAATTCATAACTTTTATTGTAATAAGACTAAAAGCTTAAAACAGGTACATTGTCTTTTGAAAGGTGAGCAGAATATACTCTACAATGTTTAGAAAAAAATATTACAATGGAACAGTTTTAGCCAGCTAAACTCAAAAAACGTGATTTCATTAATTTTTATTTTTAGGGTATAATTACGATTTTGACAATATTGCCGAACCTAAAATTTAAAATAAATTTCATTTTCGTTTTCAACACCGTCAAAAACATATGTAAGACCAAAATTAGCCATTCACCACCCATGTTCAGTAAATCTCGAAAAATAAGCGTTATTTTGGGGATTTCTAATGTCGATATTAAAAGTTGCACTATTTTTTTTATAAAACATTTTGATTTAAGACTTTCCAGAAAAATTCTTTGTACGCTATATTTTAACATAAACGTGATTAAAAAGCTAAACTTTAAATTTCGTCACTCAACTTTTGCGATTAAACTTTGCAATTAAGTTATTCGTTACCTTCGGAAATGTTATTACTATATAAAAATTTCAGTAATAAATATTAAATAAATGGAACACAGTTGAAGCGAGGTAAACATAAAAAAACATGATTTCATTTTTTTTATTTTTAGGGTAAAATTGCGATTTTGACAATGTTCCCCCACAAAAAATTCAAAATAAACCTCATTTTCGTTTTCAGCACCATAAAAAACGTACAGTATGACTAAAATTGGCCATTCACCTCTCCGTGGTCAGTACCTGGTCATTTTGGGGTGCCTGCCGCTCGCCTACGAACTAGTCAACGAATTGGCGTTATCTGTCACAGCAGTGGAAAGTAATGGTTTAAGTAATTTTTTTACGTAAATGGAGACATAAGATTTATTATGTATTTTATTTATATAATGTATACTCACCTTGGCCATACCTGTTGCGTTTTGTGCAAATCTATTAGTATTGCAATATATATTTTTTATTTCATTAACCATAGGTAAAATATTTTCTTTTTTTAAAGGAACAACAGGATCAATTAATAAAGAATAATTACTATCCACTAACAGGCCAGCTCGAGTCAAGTTTCCATAGTCTAAAAATATCATCCTTTGAATATATTTCCACACTCATTTTGGGTAATTACGGACATATTTAAGCGAATATTTAATACTGTGACCTACATATTATATAGTCCAGGGTAATAAGGTTTTTTCCATGACACTCGAGCAGCCAGGGTACTGAAGCGTTTTTCGACAGGTAATACCTATAAGAGCAAAATGTAACTATTTCCTGCGTAGGTTCTGGCGGCCATTTTTGTTTATAAACAATTAAGTGTCAAAAAATGGCATTTTTCCCTTTTTTTCAAATCAATGGAAAACAGTGAAACTTATGGTTTTTTAGTACAAATATCTTTGAGACTATGAAAAACGCTTTAAAATGACGTATTACAAAGTTTGATATACTCATTTATTGTTAATATAATTGCGAAAAAAGGTAGGAATTGCAAAAAAAATTAATTTCCCAATATCTATTGTAAAAATTAGTGTACAGCTTTGAAATTTTTGTCATATAAGGGTTCTGTGGTGCTTAATATGTGATAAAAATTTCAAAGCGATTCATTCAGTTGTTTAAATTTTATTCAAATTGTTTATCCCAGAGAGCATTTTTTTGCAATAACATTAGTCAGAAAAAAATGCCGTTAGAACCATTCCACAGGTGTCAAATGAAAGAGCATGAGTTATATTTTCAACTTGGTTTAAAAAAGTGAATAAAACATGCATTTGTTAGTAATAAATAATTATGCACAAGTATCGTAAATATTCCCTTATAAACTTTTTATTTTGATATATAAGAAATTATATATATTTATTCCAATTTTTTATCAATTATGATATTAATTACATTAGTTGGTAGTTGTGCACTTAAAACAGGGTAAAAAAGTTAATTTTTTTGGAAAAAGTTATTCAAAAAGTTTATAAGGAAAGATTTACGATACTTTTGCATAATTATTTATTACTAATAAATGCATTTTTTATTCGCTTTTTTTTAAACCAAGTTGAAAATATAGCTCATGCTCTTCCATTTGACACCGGTGGAATGGTTTTAACGCCATTTTTTTTCTGACTTTTGTTATTGCAAAAAAATACTCTCTGAGATAAACATTTCGAATAAAATTTAAACAATTGAATGAATCGCTTTGAAATTTTTATCACATATTAAGAACTTAAAAACCCTCATTTGAAAAAAATTTCAAGCCTGTACACTAATTTTTACAACAGCTATTGCGAAAATATTTTTTTTTGCAATTTCGACCTTTTTTCGCAATTATATTAACAATAAATGAGCATATCAAACTTTGTAGTAGGTATGTCATTTTAAAGCTTTTTCCATAATTTCAAAGATCATCTAAAAAAATCATATGTTTCACTGATTTCCATTGCTTTGGAAGAAAAAGGGAAAAATGCCATTTTTTGACAGTTAATTGTTTATAAATAAAAATGGCCGCCAGATCCTACTAGTCCAGAAAGCCACTGCGCATCCGCTAGGAAAAATATTCTAATTCGGATTTTTTGCACAATCTTACTCAAAAAGGACTCCTTTTAACAAATTTCCATGTTGCCAGGACCAAAAGGTGGTCAAAAATTTTTTAAACGTTTTTTTTTTGTTTTTTTCCTAAAATTATTTTTATTGCATGGAAAAAAGTTTTTTTAGGTTTTTTGGATCATTACAAACAGAAAAGGTCTTTAGTGACTTTTTTCTAAAAATGATAGTTTTTGACATATAAGCGATTAAAAATTGAAAAATTGCGAAATCGGCCATTTTTAACCCTCAAAGACTATGTGAAAAACTGAAAATTTGAATGTTGCCAAGGTAGGTATATTCTTTAAACATCGATTGATGAAATTCCGAAGATTTTTTTGCAATACAATATTCAAAACTCCTTTGTTTTTTAATTGCGAATCAAGCGTGCGCGACACTCTTTTCCACCGACAGTATGGTGCAAATGAAAGGAATAAATTCGTTCTTTCGAAAATCGGCGACTTTAAGGAAAAATCCCGAAACAGGTCGATTTTTATTTTTAAGTTATGATATTGTGGCATACATGTTATACTAGTGACGTCATCCGTCTGGGCGTGATGACGTAATCGATGATTTTTTTAAATGAGAATAGAGGTCGTGTGGTAGCTGGTTTGAAAGGTTCTTCAATTCTCTATCAAGTAATATAAACATTTACATAATTTTCTATACAGGGTGCCCTTTTACTTCTTTTTTTGTCAAATAATTTAATTTAATAAAAATTTTTTGGACACCCTGTATAAATAATTATGTAAATGACTAAGTTTTCACTCTAATGGCATATAACATATCCCACCAGAATGAAAACAATGGGAACCTTCTCTGGTTACACCTCCGAGACTTCTACAATTTGCAAGCCATACGGATGCTGAGACTAAGGAAGATGAGGGAATTCTACAATTTACAATTCACGTCACATCTGCTCAGCGCGGTAAAGTTCCAACGAGACTGGTTCCCTTCATACTCCACACAGAGTAAATGTAAATCAAAAATGAATAACCATTTTCAATTTCGTTGCAAAACGAAAATACAGCCGAACCATATTCCAGTCCAATCAGAGAGTGCTGCAAGCACCTCTACCGGTTTCGAAACTTATTAGTCTCTCATCAGGAGGCACACATGCTGCTCTCCCTGATCCAACCAAAACAAACCCCAGCGTGCAGTCCCGAATTGCAACGAACGAAATGGCATAGATGCCGTAGCGGCAACTGCTAGCAAAAGACTAAGTTTTCACTCTAATGGCATATAACATATCCCACCAGAATGAAAACAATGGGAACCTTCTCTGGTTACACCTCCGAGGCTTCTACAATTTGCAAGCCATACGGATGCTGAGACTAAGGAAGATGAGGGAATTCTACAATTTACAATTCACGTCACATCTGCTCAGCGCGGTAAAGTTCCAACGAGACTGGTTCCCTTCATACTCCACACAGAGTAAATGTAAATCAAAAATGAATAACCATTTTCAATTTCGTTGCAAAACGAAAATACAGCCGAACCATATTCCAGTCCAATCAGAGTGTGCTGCAAGCACCTCTACCGGTTTCGAAACTTATTAGTCTCTCATCAGGAGGCACATAATATGCTACTCTCCCTGATCCAACCAAAACAAACCCCAGCGTGCAGTCCCGAATTGCAACGAACGAAATGGCATAGATGCCGTAGCGGCAACTGCTAGCAAAAGACTAAGTTTTCACTCTAATGGCATATAACATATCCCACCAGAATGAAAACAATGGGAACCTTCTCTGGTTACACCTCCGAGGCTTCTACAATTTGCAAGCCATACGGATGCTGAGACTAAGGAAGATGAGGGAATTCTACAATTTACAATTCACGTCACATCTGCTCAGCGCGGTAAAGTTCCAACGAGACTGGTTCCCTTCATACTCCACACAGAGTAAATGTAAATCAAAAATGAATAACCATTTTCAATTTCGTTGCAAAACAAAAATACAGCCGAACCATATTCCAGTCCAATCAGAGAGTGCTGCAAGCACCTCTACCGGTTTCGAAACTTATTAGTCTCTCATCAGGAGGCACATATGCTGCTCTCCCTGATCCAACCAAAACAAACCCCAGCGTGCAGTCCCGAATTGCAACGAACGAAATGGCATAGATTTTCATAGATTAGAGTGAAAACTTAGTCTTTTGCTAGCAGTTGCCGCTACGGCATCTATGCCATTTCGTTCGTTGCAATTCGGGACTGCACGCTGGGGTTTGTTTTGGTTGGATCAGGGAGAGCAGCATATGTGCCTCCTGATGAGAGACTAATAAGTTTCGAAACCGGTAGAGGTGCTTGCAGCACTCTCTGATTGGACTGGAATATGGTTCGGCTGTATTTTCGTTTTGCAACGAAATTGAAAATGGTTATTCATTTTTGATTTACATTTACTCTGTGTGGAGTATGAAGGGAACCAGTCTCGCTGGAACTTTACCGCGCTGAGCAGATGTGACGTGAATTGTAAATTGGAGAATTCCCTCATCTTCCTTAGTCTCAGCATCCGTATGGCTTGCAAATTGTAGAAGCCTCGGAGGTGTAACCAGAGAAGGTTCCCATTGTTTTCATTCTGGTGGGATATGTTATATGCCATTAGAGTGAAAACTTAGTCTTTTGCTAGCAGTTGCCGCTACGGCATCTATGCCATTTCGTTCGTTGCAATTCGGGACTGCACGCTGGGGTTTGTTTTGGTTGGATCAGGGAGAGCAGCATATGTGCCTCCTGATGAGAGACTAATAAGTTTCGAAACCGGTAGAGGTGCTTGCAGCACTCTCTGATTGGACTGGAATATGGTTCGGCTGTATTTTCGTTTTGCAACGAAATTGAAAATGGTTATTCATTTTTGATTTACATTTACTTTGTGTGGAGTATGAAGGGAACCAGTCTCGTTGGAACTTTACCGCGCTGAGCAGATGTGACGTGAATTGTAAATTGTAGAATTCCCTCATCTTCCTTAGTCTCAGCATCCGTATGGCTTGCAAATTGTAGAAGCCTCGGAGGTGTAACCAGAGAAGGTTCCCATTGTTTTCATTCTGGTGGGATATGTTATATGCCATTAGAGTGAAAACTTAGTCTTTTGCTAGCAGTTGCCGCTACGGCATCTATGCCATTTCGTTCGTTGCAATTCGGGACTGCACGCTGGGGTTTGTTTTGGTTGGATCAGGGAGAGCAGCATATGTGCCTCCTGATGAGAGACTAATAAGTTTCGAAACCGGTAGAGGTGCTTGCAGCACTCTGGGATTGGACTGGAATATGGTTCGGCTGTATTTTCGTTTTGCAACGAAATTGAAAATGGTTATTCATTTTTGATTTACATTTACTCTGTGTGGAGTATGAAGGGAACCAGTCTCGTTGGAACTTTACCGCGCTGAGCAGATGTGACGTGAATTGTAAATTGTAGAATTCCCTCATCTTCCTTAGTCTCAGCATCCGTATGGCTTGCAAATTGTAGAAGCCTCGGAGGTGTAACCAGAGAAGGTTCCCATTGTTTTCATTCTGGTGGGATATGTTATATGCCATTAGAGTGAAAACTTAGTCTTTTGCTAGCAGTTGCCGCTACGGCATCTATGCCATTTCGTTCGTTGCAATTCGGGACTGCACGCTGGGGTTTGTTTTGGTTGGATCAGGGAGAGCAGCATATGTGCCTCCTGATGAGAGACTAATAAGTTTCGAAACCGGTAGAGGTGCTTGCAGCACTCTCTGATTGGACTGGAATATGGTTCGGCTGTATTTTCGTTTTGCAACGAAATTGAAAATGGTTATTCATTTTTAATTATGTAAATGTTTATATTACTGAATAGAGAATTGAAGAAACTTTCAAATGAGCTAGCACACGACCCCTATTCTCATTTAAAAAAATCATCGATTACGTCATCACGTCCAGATGGATGACGTCACTAGTATACCATGTATGCCACAATATCATAACTTAAAAATAAAAATCGACCTGTTTCGGGATTTTTCCTTAAAGTCGCCGGTTTACGAAATAACGAATTTATTCCTTTCATTTGCACCATCCTGTCGGTGGAAAATAGTGTCGTGCACGCCTGATTAGCAATTAAAAACAAAGGAGTTTTAAATATTGTATGGCAAATAACTCTTCGGAATTTCATCAATCGATGTTTAAAGAATATCTACCTACCTTGGCAACATTCAAATTTTCAGCTTTTCACATAGTTTTTGAGGGATAAAAATGGCCGATTTCGCAATTTTTCAATTTTTAATCGCTTTTATGTCAAAAACTATCATTTTTAGAGAAAAGTCACTAAAGACCTTTTCTCTTTGGAATGATCCAAAAAACCTAAAAAAACTTTTTTCCGTGCAAAAAAAAATAATTTTAGGAAAAAAACAAAAAAAACGTTTAAAAAATTTTTGACCACCTTTTGGTCCTGGCAACATGCAAATTTGTTAAAAGGAGTCCTTTTTGAGTAAGATTGTGCAAAGAATCCAAATTAGAATATTTTTCCTAGCGGATGCGCAGTGGCTTTCTGGACTATACGCAGGAAATAGTTAAAATTTGTTCCTATAGGTACTACCTGTCGAAAAAACGCTTCAGTACCCTGGCTGCTGAAGTGTCACGAACAGGGTATATTTTTGTCTTATTACCCTGGCC
The DNA here is from genome assembly GCF_917563875.1 of Diabrotica virgifera virgifera. Lineage (NCBI taxonomy): Eukaryota > Metazoa > Arthropoda > Insecta > Coleoptera > Chrysomelidae > Diabrotica > Diabrotica virgifera. The sequence goes on along the minus strand of NC_065443.1, from coordinate 68,488,859 downwards.
TAATACTAAAGGACGTAGTATGCAAGACAGTACCAGTTACCAGAAACATATTCTGATAGTCTGTATAACCTAAAGTCAATATAACTATTAATAGAAAAAGACATAAATGATTTGGAATAAACGATAAGAACGAATATAATCACTGCGATCAAAAAACCCATACGATGCCGAAACCGAAAAATTATAAATTAAATACAGAAACACAACAGATGATTAGGAACAGAAGCTGCATGTATCGAAATTCACTAGAATATAAGGAACTTAATAAGGCAATAAGAACAAGAATAAGACAATACATCAGGGACAACAATACCGAAAAGATTGAAAATATTATAGAGAAAAACAAGAGTGTGAAAGTGTTAAAAAGAACAAAAGCTGCTTGGATAGAAATTCACTACAATACGAAAAACTTAATAAAGCAATAAGAACAAGAATAAAACAAGACATCAGGGACAACAATATCGAAAAAATTGAAAATGTTATAGAGAAAAACAAACCAGATAATAAGCATCGCTGAAGATTACTATATAGAATTATACTCGTCCAGTATAGCAAAACCAGAAACCCATGACATGGAACGAAGAAAACTAAATGTAGGATCTGAAACCATACCATAAATTACTAACGAGGAAGTTATAACTGCTTTAAAACAAATGAAAAATGGAAAAACTCCTGGAGACGACGGAATAACAAAAGAGATGATTACAGCAGGAGGTCAAACTATTTTGGAGGCAGTTAAAATCTTAATGAGCAAATGTCTCTTTGGGGGTACTATTCCAACCTCTTGGCAAAATGCGTAGGTACTTTTACTACACAAGAAAGAAGACAAACACAAACTCGAAAATTACAGACCAGTAAGCCTGTTACCACATCCGTACAAACTGCTTACCAAAATAATTACCGACAGACTTCCAAATAAATTAATAAATTCCATAATTTCCAGCCTGTTTAACAAGCGGGAGTCCACAAAGGTTATAGTACCATAGAACAGATAATAAGGACCCTTATATCGGAAAGTGTAACGAATACAATGAACCTTCATTGCATGAAATTAATGATTCATTTGGCATTTGTGGATTACAATAAGTCATTTGATTCCATGGAACTCTGGGCCATGTTAGAAGGAATGAATAACGCAAGGGTTGATTCCAGATATAGAATACTCCTAAAATACATATATAACAATGCAACTATTCAAATAAATGTAGCAATAGGTCTAACAACAAGCAAAATAAGGACGGAGAGAGGAGTTAGACAGAAAGACACTATCTCTCCAAAGTTATTTACTCTTGCGGAATAATGCGGAATAATTCCTATATTGGGAGTAATGCGGAAACAAAATTGATGGCAGATTTTTAAGTCATCTAAGATTTGCCGATGACATAAGTAGTAGGTACTCATAAGCAACAATGCACAGGAACTAATCTACACGGTAAAGGAGGTCAAACAAGAATTTGAGAAAGTTGGTTTAAAAATGAATTTAAATAAAATAAAAGTGACGACAAATCAAAATATCACAATCGACTTAGATGGAAGTGAGATCGAACGTGTCGAAGGGTATATATACCTAGGTTACACGATACATGATCAAAGTAGCCAAACATAATAAAACGGCAGAGATAACTAGAAGAATCCGAATGACTTGGGCAGCAGTAGAAAGAATCAGTGATGTATTGAAAAACAAAAAGATACCAATAAATCTCAAGAAAAGTGTATTCAACAGTTGTATTCTACCAGTTATGACCTATGGCATGGATATCGTAACAATTACAGAGTTATCACTCAATAGATTAAGAAAGACACAGAGGCCCATTGAACGAGCTATGTTAGGAGTATTTCTGAGAGAACATAATATACTTAATGAGGACGTGCGAATCCGGATGAAGGTGGAAAATGTAATTGGAAGAATTGTGCAAATGAAATGGAACTGGGTAGGACATGTGGCTCGACAAAGCAACGAAAGGTGGACGAGAAGCATTGTACATTGGAGACCACGAGAGCACAATAGTAGTAAAGAAAGACCACATAAACGATGGCTAGATCACATCAAAGCAAAACTGGGGAGAAGCTGGCACCAAATAGCACAATACAGAAGAGTGGAGATCTTATGAGGAGGCCTTTTCCTCCAGGAGTGGATTGCAAACAGGCTCAAGAAGAAGAAGAAGAAGAAGTAGAGAAGATTTTATACTGTGATTTATACTTACCTTTGAACTCTTCATCTGTAATTCCAATCATAACTGGAACTTGATTGAAATGTCCCTTCTTAAAATTTTCGTGCATTGTGTCATCTGTTAAAAATGCATGCTCATAGTTTGGATCTTCTTTAGTAGGAGCCCAAGTTGATCTGAATTCAACTAACTTGTAGTCGAAACCTTCTATATTCTAGAAAATACATTTAAAATAAGAACGATGATTCCAGTCTTTTTTGATGATATCAATGATTTTCATTTTGTCGCCAACATTGTTCAATGTTTACTAGGACCAGTTATTTAAAAAGGCACTTGAGAGAGAGCCATATGGAATAAAAATCAATGGAGAACTACGTAATAATACGTGGACGATACAGTAATTCTAATAATAGATACGCGGAGGATACAGTAATTCTGTCAGCTAATATTGAAAGTCTCCAAATTCTGCTTGATCGTATTCACGAGATAGGAGAGGAAATGGGCATTAAAATAAATTCAAACAAACCCAAATTTTTAGTTTTTAGTCGTGACCCTCACCCAGATGCAGAGCTTCAATTAAATGGAGTCCCAGTTGAAAAAGTTCACAAAATGGCATATTTGGGAACTGTACCAACTATATCCAGCCATAGAAATAAAACGTGGAATAGCAATGACTAAAACTAATTTTATGAAAATGAAGTAATTTCTTTGCAATAATCATGACAGTTTAGAACTACGACAAAGAATGGTTAAGGGCTATGCTTGGTCAGTACTTTTGTATGGTGCAGAAGTGTGGACGCTAAAAGTATCGATCATGAACAGAATTAAAGCATTGGAAATGTGAATTCATAGACGGATGCTGAATATACCTTGGACAGTAAGAAAAACTAATAAGGAAGTACTAGGGAGGGTGAACAAAGATAGAGAACTGCTAAAGACCTTAAACACCGGAAAATGATGTCTTATTTGGGACATATAGTGAGGGAATTCGATATAAAATATCATAACAACTGATCCTTAAAGAGAAAATAAGGGGCCCTACAAGTGTAGGAAGAACAAAAGTTTCTTGGTTAAAAAACCATTCGTGAATGGGCTCAGGTATTAAATGCATGACAATTATTCCATATTGCAGAAGATCGAAAAGCCTTCGCAATGGTGATCTCCAAAGTCGGAAAATTCTGATATGGCACGTGAAGAAAGAGAGATTTCAGTGTAATGCTGTTTAATAAAAAGACGCAGGAGATATTTATCAACGATATGAAGTCGCAGTTTAGTAGCTAGAAGAGGCATAGTTTTTAGATGATCATATACATTCAGGGCAATCTATCATATATATTATATTTTGGAGATTTGTCAAGTCACTTTAAGTTAATATAGATCGGTATGCAATAGAATAAAGTGACATCAGTCAATGGATTTAGTAGAAAAAACGGACAAAATTTATTTATATTTTCTCACTTATAGAATTGTACTATCAAAATCGTCTCAAAAGATCTAAAAGTGTTGCAAAAGAAACTTGGTCCATAATAAACGATCTTCGAAATAAAACTCACACAGCTCAAACATTTTCCCAGACCCAGACTACCAAAGGTGTCCGCGTATCAGCCAAAAATATGCGTTCACTACTGTACATCAAGAAATTTACTTCCAACGTCTCTGTTACTGAATATATCACCAAGTACAGGGCAATCTATTTGAAACTTATAAAATCAGCTAAAAATTGTACTATCAAAATCGTCTGAGAAGCTCTAAAAGTGTTGCAAAAGAAACTTGGTCCATAATAAACGATCTTCGTAATAAAACTCACACAGCTCAAACATTTTCCCTTCCAGACCCAGAAAATCTAAATGAATACTTTGTTAATGTGAGTAAAAATATAACATTAACTATTGTGTCACAACAAAATCCCATTTCCTATCTCCCTAATTCAGGAAAGGTCTCGAATTCATTCTTTATAAAACCGGTTGATAAATATGAACTGATCCAAACAATCAATAGTATCAAAAGCAAATCTTTCTCTAGTACCGATGGACTATCCATAAAAATTTTCTCAAATCTCCCAGACAATGTGTTGGGAGTCCTGATCTCTCTAATTAATGATTCTTGTGAGAAAGGTAAATTTCCAGAGCGCCTAAAGGCGGCCATCATTATTCCTCTTCATAAGGGTGGTGAAAATCTATTGCCTGCAATTATAGACCTATTGCATTACTACCGGTACTCTCCAAAATTATTGAGAGACTCATAAAAGCCCGACTTATGTCCTTTCTCGTTGATAACAACATTTTATCACAAAATCAGTTCGGCTTTTTAACTCATAAATATACCACCGGTGCCATGTTTTCTGTAGTACATGAGGTTAATCAAGCATTAAACAATAATCTGCACACTGCCACTGATTTTTGGTATTATGCCAAAGCTTTTGATTATGTAAATCACGACATTTTGATAAAAAAACTAGATTTCTATGGAATTCGAGGTATTTTTTGAACTGGTTTCAATCTTACTTGGATAATCGGAAACAACTGGTTAGAGCAAATGATACACACTCTAGTCTCAAAAATGTTGTATGTGGGGTACCCCAAAGTACCACAAGGGTACCATCATTGATTCTGTAAAGTTTCTTGGTATTTTATTAGATAGCAACCTCAAATGGTCCCTTCATATCGATGTGTTAAGCAAGAAACTATCCTCAGCTTGATTTGCAATAAGATCTGTTTCGAAGGAAATAAATTTAGACTCTTCCAACATAACATATTTTTCTTTGTTCGAGTCCCATCTTCGATATGGTATTCCTTTTTGGGGTTCTGGTACAGCTCCCCAATTTGATGTTATTTTTAAATTGCAATAAAGAGCAATAAGATATCTGTTTGGCCTCAAAAGAACAACACATTGCAGAAGATACTTCAAATATCACAGGATTCTAACACTACCTTCTTTATATATTTTAGAAACTGTTTGCTAAATTCGTAAACATCTACACGTCTTTCCAGGAAGACCTAGACATGACTATTCCACCAGAAATTCTACCTTTGACATCTATTTACCTATCCCGTCCAGTGAGTTAGTAAAGAAATCTATATTATATTCTGCAAAAAAACTATACAGCCATCTCCCTCTACAACTTAAATCTGCAACATCTTTCCCCAAGTTCCCTAAAATGTCAAAAGCCTATTTATCTGAAAGACCATATTATTCAATACCTGTTTCTTAACCAATAACTAAGAATTATAGTATTCTTATAGTAGAATCTTAATCTATATTTGAGTGTCATATGCAGCAGCTTAACTTATTAAATTTCCTAAGGTAGATTACGCAATTTGCATTCTTTTTTTAATTTTGCAATAGATTATTACTGTTTTTTTTTGTTTCACTTTATTATATTTTATTTATATTGACGATTTATATAATTTTAGTAAATTATATTCGTTATTGTTTTTATTTATGATTCTTGTAAGCTTTGTCTATAAAATTGTTAAATTTTTCATGACAATAAAGCATATTTCTATTCTATTCTATTCTATTCTATTCTATTCTATTCTATTCTATTCTATTCTATTCTATTCTATTATATTCTATTCTATTCTATTCTATTCTATTCTATTCTATTCTATTCTATTCTATTCTATTCTATTCTATTCTATTCTATTCTATTCTATTCTATTCTATTCTATTCTATTCTATTCTATTCTATTCTATTCTATTCTATTCTATTCTATTCTGTTCTATTCTATTCTATTCTATTCTATTCTATTCTATTCTATTCTATTCTATTCTATTCTATTCTATTCTATTCTATTCTATTCTATTCTATTCTATTCTAGTCTATGCTATTCTATTATATTTTATTCTATTCTATTCTATTCTATTCTATTCTATTCTATTCTATTCTATTCTATTCTATTCTATTCTATTCTATTCTATTCTATTCTATTCTATTCTATTCTATTCTATTCTATTCTATTCTATTCTATTCTATTCTATTCTATTCTATTCTATTCTATTCTATTCTATTCTATTCTATTCTATTCTATTTTATTCTATTCTATTCTATTCTATTCTATTCTATTCTATTCTATTCTATTCTATTCTATTCTATTCTATTCTATTCTATTCTATTCTATTCTATTATATTCTATTCTATTCTATTCTATTCTATTCTATTCTATTCTATTCTATTCTATTCTATTCTATTCTATTCTATTCTATTCTATTCTATTCTATTCTATTCTATTCTATTCTATTCTATTCTATTCTATTCTATTCTATTCTATTCTATTCTATTCTATAATTATGCGAGTAAAGGAGTAGGATGCAAAAACATGGAGTTGATTCCAGTTTACTCCGCTTAGACTCCTCTACTCAAATCCGACTCTTATCCTCACTCTGGCGCCCCCTGTTAAACCGAGTAACCCAACTGTCCCGAGATAAATGATCCCTCGATAGAGTCTGGCGTTTGGCAGGTGTTTGGCGTTGGACTAACTATCCAATCATATAAAAATTCTCTTGATATGAAAGCTACAAATAAAGAAGCTGGGCAGTTTAGCCTACAACAAACGCATAAACGAAATAGGACAATGATTTGAAAATTTGCACTTGAAATGTAAGAAGCCTTTATCATCCTGGTGCTAGAGCTCAGAGCTCTGCTGATATAAGAAATGCTTAAAGTCAAAGCAAACATCATTGCTTTACAGGAGATGAAGTGGACTCGCTCAGGAATATTGGAAGACAAGATCTACCATACTAACTACAGCGCACACCGTACCCGTCACGAATTTGGTACCTTTATTGTGAGCAGCAGGATTAAACACAGCGTAATTGACCTTAAGGCTATTAATCACAAAATATGCCGAGTAAGACTTAAAGGAAAGTTTGCTAATGTTAGCATTAGACGATGAACAATAGGTTCTATGGGGCACTTGACCTGGAATACGATAAGTGCCAAGAAATGTTAAAATAATAGCAGGAGAATTGAATGCCAAAGTCGGAAGAGAGAAGATTTTTTCTCTTACCATCGATAAAGAGAACCTACACTTAGACCCAAATAACCACGGACTGAGATTCATAAACTTTGCTATGATTAAGAGTATGGCAATAGGTGCAACAGTATTCCCGCACAAAGGGAACTTCGAAATCTCCTGAACATCACAAGAGTAATAAAATCAGACTTGAAAACATATAGAGGTTATTAAAAAAGAGATGCAGACAGAACTTTCAATATTACAAACGAGAAATACTTACAAGATCTAAGATCCTACAATAAAATACCAAAAAAAAAAAAATAGAAAACAAACAAATTAAAATTAAAAAGAAAAACGAGAATATGCAAAGAAAGATAAGTAAGTGTGAAAAGCATACTGGAAATTGTGAATATATACATATTATAAAAAAAAATAATATAGTTATCCAAGAACTGCTCCAGAAAGATTTGGGAGTGTAAGTGGAAGCCAAAAAGGCAATTAAAATTGGAATAAGCACATGCCTGATTGAATTAAAAAATAATAATGACAAAAAACTGGTTGATGACCAAACAAGAACAAGAAATAAAATAAACTTACGAAAAATTAAAAATGGGAAGAAATAAAAAAGGAAAGAGGTCAAAGTATGCTAGAGTCAGGGGTCACCAATTAGGTTCATTGAGGGTCCGTTTCGAAAACCTATGACACTTCCGGGGTCCGGATTTATGCTGCCTGTGTCTGACTGTTCTGATTCGGTTTCTTTGTGGATTCTTGTTAAAAAATATCCCCTATAAACAAATCAGAACGGTGCCAGGCGAAATTTTTGGGCAGAAATTGTTAAATATATTTTTTAACAAATTCAAAACATCACCTTTTTGCCCGCGAAAATATGTTTTTAGCATTTTTGGGTCAGCTTAAATAAAAAAGATCTGTCATTTTATTAAAACTTAAGAGTTTTCAAGCATCGCAAATGCATATTTTCGCATTTTTGAGATTTTAAATCGCTTATAACTCGAAAACTATCCACTTTTCAGAAATATGACAAGAGACCTTTATTGTTTGTAATTACCCAAGAAACCTAAAAATACATTTTTCGAGGCAAAAAAGTAATTTTTAATTTGCTTAAAAAATTGTTTCACCCGGCACCCTTCTGATTTGTTTAAAGGGGACATTTTTGAACAGGAATCCGCAAATAAATCGAGTCAGAAACATTTTTCATACGAAAGTGGCCTCACAACGTGGTCTAATATGGAAAGAAAAACTAATAATATCTGATTGTTTTTTGGTTACTGTATACTTTTCTGTAAGTTTTCCTGGTACAATAAATAAAATATAAATTCATTGTATATTGTTTTGATGTAATTATCAGTAAATATTTTGAAAACAGCAGTATTGTAAATTGTTACTGAGAAAATTTTTAAAATTAGGAATTTATATTTTGAATGCTAATGAAGTTTTTAGACATCTTCAATTTTGTAGAAAGAAAACTGAGGAATTTAAAATAAATAATCATAGTACAAAATGCTAATTAACATGTTATGTAAAATGCTGTGTAAAAGTACTCCACTTAACATATTATAGTATAGAGAAAATGAATATAAAAAAATGCACATGACAATTTTATATTACAGCTTAATTTCAAAATTAATAGCCAGGGAGGTAGTATCAAATTTAACAGGAGCACTTTAGCATGGCTGTTTTCTTTTTATTTAGTTAGGTGTTCCAAAGCTTATTAACAAATGATGTGTCAGCTGGCCCAAAACCGGGGATTTTAGCCAAGAAAAGGTAAAATGTGAAACTTGATGGAAAAATGCTACAACTTATATGTCAAATATTTATCTCCGTGACTTACGTGTATAATAGCCAAGAATACCTAGCTACTGGATTTCACCCAGACGACTCGGGTTCAAATCCTGGCCCTGAAAATCTTTTTTGTTTTTAAAATTGAAATTTTGATTTGAAAAATAATTATTTTTTGTTAATACCACGTTTTTATTATTTATACGACACAATATAAAAAAGTCTGTATGTCTTTTATAGAATCGTAAACTTTGCATTTGATCATTAAGTATATATTCAGCTGACGCTTTTTTCTTACAATCATACAATCATTCATAAATAATTAATGATTTACCTATACTTTTTAATCTTCGGCGAAGAATATTTTTTTATTATTAACTAGCTGACCCGACAAACTTCGTATCGCCTTAGAACTAAAAAATAATGTTTAAAAGTTGTGACTTTTTTATATTGTGTCGTATAAATAATAAAAACGTGGTATTATAAAAAAATAATTATTTTTCAAATCAAAATGTCAATTTAAAAACAAAAAAGACTTTCAGGGCCAGGATTTGAACCCGAGTCATCTGCGTGAAGCCAGTAGCTAGGTAGTCTTGGCTATTAAGTATATAATATATGTATATAGCTATACACGTAAGTCACGAAGATAAATATTTGACATATAAGTTGTAGCGTTTTTCCATCAAGTTTCATATTTTACCTTTTCTTGCCTAAAATCCCCGGTTTTGGGCCAGCTGACACATCATTTGTTAATAAGCTTTGGAACACCTAACTAAATAAAAAGAAAACAGCCATGCTAAAATGCTCCGGTTAAATTTGACACTACCTCCCTGGCTATAATGATTAGTATTAATAAGTATAACAATAAGGGGAAAAACTCTTTACAAAATTAAATTATCAGAGAGAAAAATGACATTTTTTTATGTACAACCTGTCTGAAGTTTGGAGTAAGTTTAGTGCAATTGAGTCTCATTAGGGAGTTGAGATATTCATCTGTTAAGTGAGATCTCTACCGATTTTTAATAAAGTTCATTCTTGATAAAGCGGCTTCGCACACATAAGTTGAGCCAAACATAGTACACATTTTCATGGCCAAACATTTTCAAAATTGCCAAACACTAGGTATATTCTGAATTTATTGACAGTCCGCACAAAACTAGCTCACGGTCCGGATGCGGACCGTGGTCCGCTAATTGGTGACCCCTGTGCTAGAGGAATACGACAGACCGAATAATTTAGAAATGAAACAACAGCAAACAAGAACTAATAAAATATAAAAACCTAAATAAATTAAAATGTAATAAACAGTTTTAATTCAATCGCAGAGAGAATGTGCAGTCTTAAGGTCGCGGCAGATTATCATGCAGGAATCGTTTCCAGCACGTAGCGTTTAGTTTCCGAAAAATATTGATGTTAATGGTTTAAAATATGAACAATTCACACTGTCCGGAACGTATCATATCAGACACCTCTTTGTAAAATCAGGTTTTTCGGAGACTACGCTACGTGCTGGAAACGACTCGAGCATGATAATTTGCCGCGACCTTTAGAATAAAAACTAATAAAAACATTTTATAAAGTATCCTGAATATATATACGCTAAGTGGCGTTTAGACGCCGGGATAAATCGCAGTAATTTATTGTGACGATAAATTGCTGCGATTTATTTATTCTTTTAAAGCTGTTTAGACGCTGCGATAAATTGTTACGATTGATTATAAACAATAAATTGATGCAATCAGATACCAACTCCAATCCAATTCCGATAAATCGCTGCGATGTACCGTTTACACACAACGATAAATTGAAGCAACTCGATTGAAATCGATAAATTGCTGCGATTTATCGCTGTGTCTAAACGCTGCCAAGCGAAGATAAGGAGGACGAAGAAAAAGAGGCTTTTTATGAATACAGAAAATTATTTTAACTCATTATCAAAATGAGATATAAAGATAATAATGAGAGAATTAAATGCAAGAATTGGAAAAGAAGAAATATTTAAGCCAGTAATAGACAGTTTTAACAAAATTACCCACGATAACGGACTATGGCATTATTTTAATTTATTTAATTATATGATTAAATCAATTCAATTTAGTATTACGTGATTAAATCAATTCAATCTTTTTCTGCATGTAGGTAGAAAAGTATAAAAATAAAATATGTAATATTTTGGATATTATGATATACAGCCCTGCGTGCTCATCTGTCTAATGTTTTCCGACGTTTGACATTGAACTGTTAATATAAATACAGGTACAGTGGAACCTCGATAAGTCGGCCCCCGATAACCCGGAAGTCCGGCTAACCCGGACCGATTTTCATCAGACAAACATTTCAACAATAAAAATGTATGTATTATGTTAAAACATTTTATCTGTAGCCTCTTCTGGAATGTCTTAAAAATATCGAGTTTCATTGATAAAACTTCGCTTTGACCATAATAATATAATATTTGAGAGATAATGGGTATTTGTGTAATTTGAACTATACGATAGTAAAAATGACTCATGGCACACGGCGGCGGCAGAGCGACGTTCATTATATCGGGCTATCGCCTATCGCAAACAACAGGCCCTGTTCTTCCTTTATTTATTTCCAACTGTCTTTTAGAAAATTCTTTTTTAAACAATGGTCTTTTAAACAATGAAAGAGCCACTGTTCTTAAATGACATAACATCGTTCCGATGGCAGACGAAATTGACACAACCAAAACTGACTGAGTTTTTTTACCTAGAAATGAACAATACTCTATACTGTCTAAGTGTCTATAGTCTATACCAGGGGTGGGCAAATACTTTTAAGCGCGGGCCAAAATGAAATTTTCAAAATGTTTCCCGGGCCGGAGTACTATACCGCGTACGTACGCTGTGCACATGCGAATGTTTTTGGTAAAGTTTTGCCCTGCCCAAGAAATTTTTTGACAAAATACTTCTTCTTCTTTTTATATAGACATGACTCTGTCTGATTTTTCAATGTTCCTCCAGTAAGTTGTCGTTCCATAGTTTTCGTGGTCTTTGCACTGATCGTTTTTCTATTGGGGAACCGTCTCTCGTCGTCCTTATAGTGCTCTATTTATGGTCATTTGGCTTATGTGACCATTCCATTCTACTCTTCTGTTTCTTACCCGGTTATTCTCCCGGGATCTCCGTCGTATATCTATAATTCTAGCTCCGTCCCATAGTGTCTTGCCATCGACTTTTCGAAGGGCTTTCATCTCCGCTGTTTCGAGCAATCTTTTTGTCCTCTCTGTGTCATGTCCTGTTTTTGCCGCGTATGTCAATATTAGACTGACGACTGTTCTGTAAATTTTGCCTTTCATTTCTTTTGCGATAATTTTATTGGTACATATTGTGTCATTCAGGCAACCTGCGGCTCTGTTTGCTCTATTCACTTGATCTTATACTTCTGTTTCGTGTCTTCCGTTGCTAGATAGTGTGATGCCTAGGTATTTAAACTCCATCACTTGTTCTATTATCTGACCTTCCAGCTCCAATTTACATCTTATTGGATTTGCTGTTTTAACCATGCATTTTGTTTTTTTTTGGGAAAATTACCATGTTAAATTTTCTGGCGGTTATATTAAATTGGTGCAGCATACGCTGTAAATTATCTTCACTCTGAGAGATTAGCATTGCATCCTCTGCATTGCAGATTATTTTAAGTTGTTTTTCTCCCATTTTGTATCCTTTTTTAGTTCTTATTTTCTTATTGTTTTATCTATGATTAGGTTGAACAATAAGGGTACACATAATAATAACTCATAGAATCCCCCTGTCTTATCCCATTTCCAGCTTCAATTGGGTCAGTTAGTTAATCTTCTACTTTTAAAATAATATAATAAATGATGGTTTTGCTTGTTTATTTTTCAGATTCCCTTTAAAATGATGGTGGAGCTATTTTTCGATTCAGAGGTGTGCACGCTAACAAAAGCTACTGAAGACGCCCGAAATGGTAGAAACAGCCTGTCTAGCTGGTGTGCAACCCTCTGAATCGAAAACAAGCAAAACCATCATTTATTATTTTATTTCCTTTACTCGGTTTGAGTACTGAAAGTTCCTCTGCTGTCCTTTTCCTAGACGAAGAAGGCGGAATGTGATCGATTCCCTTTCGTTTTCTATATTCGTCGTCTGCTGTCTTATTAATTGAAAAAGTCGCAGATTAAGGATGTACACTTCGCGTCAAAAAAAACTGGTACACTTTTTTTCCCAATGTAAACCTGTGTTCAGACTGGACACAATGGCTCGTGAATCACGGCGTTGTTGCCAGCACAGATAATGGAATTGCACTAAATCTAAATACAAAAAATAACGTTCAAAAATCATGGTGGTGAATCGTAAAACGTGCCATAGGTAACTCAATGTAAAATTCTAAACTGTTAAATTCCTGCTTCACTAATCATTTTACAACAAAAATCATGAGAAGCTATTTGTATGGGATTAAAATCGGTATTAAAAACATAAGCTAAAATTGTTCTAGGATTTAAACACATTCCAACATTTTGAAAAATACCTACATTTGCCACAGTAGGCATGTGTGTAAAAGTTAGGCCTGGCCTACGTTATTATTTACCTTATTGTTCGCACACTATTGACTGAATAAAACATCTTTATTATTATTACTTTCTCCTCAACTGAGGCTATCTTATCAATTTTATTATTTTTTTAAACAAGAAATGATAAAATAAAAATTTTGACAGTTCAAATTGTCAATATTTATAATAACTTCACTGTGACGGAACGCAACCGATACACATTATGGTAATGTGTGTGGCCTAACTTTGGCGTATTTCTGTGAAAAATTCTTATTATATTTCTCATGATTCGAAAAAAAATGAATACATTTAATAAAACACATTGAACATTTTGACAGGCAACATTTTCCACCTATGTGCTTAATATTTCAGCAGTTTCGAATTTTATTGTAATACATAATATAAGTTTCACAATTGTTCACCGTAAAAGTTATTCATTTTGTATTAATTTCAAATTTTAATTTTTCCAGTGTGTTTTATTTATTAGTATCCCACAACTTTACGAGAAACCCTTCACATTTCTCGATTTTAAATTAAACATAATAATTTAATGTCATGTCTAGAGTTATTATCTGTCATTCATATCATATCTGTCATAAATTATAATAGAACACGAATTAATTTATGGGTACTTAATTGAGATGATGGAACATTACAAAATTAATAAGAGAATTTTTTAGGATGCATGTTTAAATAAATGTGACTGACTAATCGAGAATGCTCGATGTTGTTTTAATTTTTAGTAAACCTACTAAAAACTTGCTGTCTGCCGCACAGCCCTGCTTTTACCTGGTTTGATATAATATTTTAGTTGAACTGGCAACGTTGCCTAGAAATAAGAATGACATATGTGACAAGACCAATTTACACAACTAGAAAAAGACGATTTTCGGTTATAAGACTTGTACCAGTTTTTTTTGACGCGAAGTGTACCAGTAAGAACTTTCAACGCGAAAAGTCTCAGGTTTAAATTACTATTTACCATTTTAATTTTTATTAAATTGGTGGATTCTGCATCTCAGACTCTTCAATTTGTTCTTCTACTTTTACTTTTATTGTGGTAGATGTTTTAGATCGTTGACAAAAATATGTTAAAGCATTTGGACAAAGAAATTTTACTGTTTATAATAGATAATATTAACAATAAATTATCTTACTGGGGTGTGCATGCAAACAATTTGTGCCCAGTAAAATTTGTCACGTAATGTTTAAAGAAATATGGTCCATTGTATCATTCATAACAAGGATCCAGATAAAAAATGAAGATATTGAACAAGTGAATAAAAGGATTCTGCATTACAGAAGATCTAAATCCGAAATCTGAAATTCGATCAAGAATAGGGCAATCAAAAGCAGCCTTTTTGAATACGAGGAAATTTCTGAGTAGCCAAAGACTCAATCTGCAAATCCAATATCGGATGGTAAAATGTTATATCCACTCTATTCTTCTTTATGGTGCCGAATCTTGGATTGTTAATGTTGACTTAATGAGAAAGCTGAAGCTTTTGAGATGTGGCTTTTTAAGAGAATTTGAGAAAGAAATGGTGCTGCACAGAATGGGAAGGGACAGAGAACTTTTGACTTATCATTAAAAGAAGAAAGATATCATATTGGGGCACAGAAATGATAAGTATGAGTTGTTACAGCTGATTATAAAGGGTAAACCCAAAGGAAAAAGGGTTCCTGGTAGACGACAAATATGCTGGCTAAAACCAAAACAAACATCACTGTCTCGATGAGCGAGAGAAGTGATCGTTCAATTCTATGTAGTAAAGTAGGAATATACATAGTTACAACTGTTCGAAATTATAATACTCTCTATTATTTACATATTTCATTATTTATATGAACATTACTCACAATAATACTGTTAATTTCAACAAAATCGCATAAAAGAGATTAAAAAAATGCTTCTGGGATTTTTCAACGGGCCGGATAAAATAAGCGAAAGGGCCGGATGCGGCCCGCGGGCCGGCTTTTGCACACCCCTGGTCTATACTATACTCTATACAACTATATAGGTAAGTTAGATGTGTACTGTGCATATATATTTCATGTTATTTTAATTTATCTATAAGTATGTATACCATATTTTATTAATTTTTACCATGCTCTTCGGCTAACCCGGATTTTCGATAACCCAGATCGGCCGCGGTCCCGATTAATCCGAGTTATCGAGGTTCCACTGTACTTACACAAGAAGGAATCGAATCTAAGTAATGTTATTATCCGAAGTTTGTACATAATGTTAATGAAGATTTTTGCCTAAAATTAGTATTTTTAGTATTTATTTCTACGTGAAGGGCTAATTCATGTCTTCTCCATAATATAACAGTGAAATATGTATAGTGATTGAATAAACTAGTAAGTCAGATTAATTTGTTATTCATGCGGACCTCCTGAAGTGAATACAATCCGGCTATGGGACATCAATAGAATAATTTAACCTCAGACTTAAAGCCCTTAAAGATATTCATTAAAAGACAAAGACTAGTAAATTTAACAACAATAGAAAGACTATTTATTATAATACAAAGTTGGTAGTTACTTAAAGATATCCATATGGATTACTACCTAGCGCCAAATCGTAAATATAGCGCCAAATCAAATCGACCATGTGCTTATTCAAAATGAACATGAAAAAATGCTAACAGATAGATACAAATCTTACCCCTAAATTAACTTGGGCTACCTCCTTCCCTGGGAGACTTCGTAACAATTTCAGCAGATCCTGTGACGTATTCATGGAAGAATGAAAGTCTCGACTTAATTTTTCTCCTAACATAAATGCAAATTTTCTCGGATTGGCAATGTAACCAAAACTCATCAGCGGTGTACCGCTTTGAACTATGGCTGATCTGAAAAGTCCTAAAAAATATGTAAATGTATATTAAAAAAAGAGCAATGTAGGCAAGAATCATCAGCGGCGTACAGTTTTGGACTATACCTGATCCATAAAGACCTAAAAAATATTTATTAAACAACATAAGTTTTTTATTTGTTGACTTTCGGCTTATGTGCTCGTTCCATTCTAGTCATCTGTTTCTTACCCAGTTCTTAATGTAATGCTACCTTGCATCTTCGTCGTATCTTCTAGTTCTCTCCCATAGTGTATTACCATCAATTTTTTGAAGGTTTTTCATCTCTGCTGTTTTTTTAGCATTCTGTTTGTTTTCTCTCTGTCAGATTGTGTTTCTGCCGCGTATGTCATTATTGGCCTGATGACTGTTTTGTAAATTCTGCTTTTTATTTCTTCTCCGATATTTTCATTTTTCATACTGTTTCATTCTGGTAACCTGCGGCTCTGTTCCACTTGATCTTCCACTTCTGTTTCGAGCTTTATTTAAATTCCATCACTTGATCTATTATCAGACCCTCCTGCTCTAATAGATTTGCTGGTATAACCATGCATTTTGTCTTTTTTGGAGAAATGCACATGTTAAATTTTCTGGCGGTTATAATAAATTGGTGCAGCATACGTAGTAAATCATCTTCACTTTGAGATATTAGTATTGCATCGTCTGTATAGCTGATGATTTCAAATTGTTTTTCTCCCATTTGACATTCTATTTTAGTTATTATTTTTTTATTATTTTATCCGTAATCAGGTCGAATAATAGAAGACTCCTGGAATCATCCAGTCTTATCCCATTGCCAGCTGCAATTGTGTCAGTTAAGTTTTCTTCTAGCTTTACTTTTATTATGTTGCTCTGGTAGATATTTGTAATAATTTTAATTATTCCTAGAGGTATCTTTATTGCGTACAATAAATGGATAACGTCCTTTGATTTGACCCTGTCAAATGCCTCCTTAAGGGCTACGAAAAACTTTCAATATGTCAGTTTGTTGTATTATACTGATTTCACTTGAATCTACCTCATTACATTATAAATATAGCGTCGGTACATGATCTTCCAGACCTAAAACCTTGTTGTTTTTCTGCTAATGATATAATTTTAGTCAGTTTGTTTGTCATCACTTTGGTTGTTAATTTTAATGTTGTGTTTAATAAATTAATTCCTCTGTACCTAATTCTCTGGGTCCGATCTATCTCCCATTTTGAAGAGATGTATTAGGATGCTTGATATCCATTCTTCTGATATTCTGTTTTGTTCTATTATTTTTTAGATTAGAAACAAAATGTACACAGAAGGTAGACATCTTGTTAATATTTTAATATACGCTAGAAGGTTCATATAAAACTAATTCATAACCTAGAGATCTACCTGAACCTGAAATATTTTTACATACGCATACGAGCAACTAGGGCACTATAAAATGATAATAAAAGAAGCTGAATAGAAAGTGGTAAGATGTCACCTCAAATTTTAAAGAAAATTGAAGCTGCCCTTACTCACTAAAACTTATAAAAATCGAGCAAAAAAATTCTGAGATAGGTAATTGAAGCCTTGCATACTTAAAACTCACTCTGTATATTATATACAGTATGTCCCTGTAAGTTGTATCCATATGCAAAACTTTTTTATTATTAATTTCACGAAAAAAAGTTATTCTTTATAAAAAGCTCTGCATGGTCCAAAACCTAATATAAGATTTAACCATCAAATATCAAATTTGTTGAATATTATACGAGGTATGTCAAAAAGTTTGAATTTCACTCAAGAGTAAAGTAGCTTTATTTTTCGTAATATTGGAAATTGCTATTATGAAAAGTTGTTTGGAATTAAAAACTATATTCTAATATGCAATTACACCCTTCTAATTGAAAAAACATTTTTTTTGAGAAATCATGGATAACTATTATTATTTTTCAGTTATTTCAATTCTGATAAATCTTTTATTATTAATTTTACAAAAAAAGTGATTCTTAATAAAAAGTTCTGGATGGTCTAAAACTTAAAATACAACCATCTTATATCAAATTTTATGAATTTTATACGAGGTATGTCAAAAAAGATAAATTTAGATCAAAAGTAAAGTACCTTTATAGTTCAGAATATTTCAATTAGAAGGATGTAATTACATACTGAAACATAATTTTTAATTTTAAATAACTTTTCATAATAACAATTTTCGATATTGTGAAAAATAAACGTATTTTACTCTTGAGCGAAATTCATATTTTTTGACATACCTCGTATAAAATTGATAAAATTTGACAAAAGATGGTTGTATTTTAGATTTTAGACCATGGAGAACTTTTTATTAAGAATCACGTTTTTTCGTAAAATTAATAATAAAAGAGATCTGAATTAAAATAACTGACAATAATGTTAGTTATCCATAATTTTTCAAAAAAAAAAAAATTCAATTAGAAGGATGTAATTGCATACTAGAATACAGTTTCTAATTCCAAACAACTTTTCATAATAGCAATTTTCAATATTGTGAAAAATAAAGCTACTATTTATTCTTGAGTTAAATTCAAACTTTTTGACATACCTCGTATAATATTCAAAAAATTTGATATCTGATGGTTAACTCTTAGGTTTTGGACCATGCAGAGCTTTTTAAAAAGAATAACTTTTTTTCGTAAAATTAAAAATAAAAAAGTTTTCCATATGGATACAACTTACAGGGACATACTGTATAATCTATCTTAATCATAGGACAGATTATTTTTAAAATAATCTATTTTGTAATTCACACTTTGAAGGTTACTTTACCTTTTGATTTTTTACTAAGTAGGTGATATCCAGTAAGTATTGCTCCTGCACTGTGACCTCCCAAAGTTACTTTTGTAGGATCTCCACCAAACAGTTCAATATTTTTATTTACCCATTTAAGAACCATTAACTGATCTTTAAGGCCCAAGTTTGCAGGGAAAACATTATCTTCCGTTGATAAAAATCCTATAATAAAGACAAAATACAAAAGTAACTAAATTTCCTTCTGTGCCTAATTATAAGGTCTGTATAAGATATAAGACAAATACGTGGTTTAAATTACATCCTCGCAGATTATACACTTGGACTTCACCACAACACAATGAAAACAGAATAATCCGTAACCAACTAGATTACATATTGGTCAACAATAGTGATGAGCGAGACTGGTCTTGGTCTTGCGGTCTTGGTCTTAGTCTTGGTCTTGCAGCAAGACCAAGACCGCCTTTTGGTTTGCAAGACCAAGACCAAGACCAAGACCAAGACCAGGTATTCAAGACCAAGACCAAGACCGAACCTTGCAAGACTACGCAAGACCAAGACCAACCTGCAAGACTCTTGCACTTTTTTGCGAAATTGGTTTTTATTATCTAACTTTATTTTTTTAGTTCAATAATATATACTGTCTCTCTCTCCTGTCGTTTCCCCATTACTGAGGATCGTGATTTCTTCCAATATTCCTAACAATGTTTCTCCATTGGTCTCTATCTTCAGCTGCTCTAAGAGCTGCGCAGAATGAGTTTCCAGCTGAATGCTTTATTTGGTCAGACCATCTAGTTGGTGATCGTCCTCTTGATCTTCTCCCCGGAACGTTTCCAGAAACAATTAATCTCTCCAAACTGTCGTCACCTCTGCGAACTACGTGACCAAAGAATTGCAGAATTCGTTGCAGACATATTGTGGACAGCCTTTTTTTAATATTGAGTTGGTTTAGAATGGAAACGTTTGTCCTATGAGCTGTCCAAGGTATGCGCAGCATTCTTCTCCAGCACCACATCTCAAAGGCATCAATTTTTTGGCGCTCGCATGCGCGAATAGTCCAAGTCTCTGCTCCGTATAGAAATATTGAGAATACAAGGGCATTCACCAGTCTCATCTTGATATTTTGAGAGATAGATCTGTCTTTCCAAACTTTAGTTAGGCGACTCATCGCATTTTTTGCCATACCAATACGTCTCCGAACTTCTGCTTCACAGTTACCATCGTTAGTTATACTAGACCCGAGATAGACAAAGGTGTTTACTATCTGGTATTCCTGTAATATGTTAGTCAGTTGAATAGTGTCAAATCTGTCGACCACCATTATTTTTGTCTTAGCTTTATTGATTTTCAGACCAACTCTATTGCTTTCGTACTCAACTCTTCGCAGAAGATCAAACATTTCTTGCTCATTTGCTGCTATAAGTGTAGAGTCATCAGCAAATCTTAAATTGGAGATTTTCTTACCAGCTACTGTTACTCCACCGGCCCATCCTTCTAAAACCATCATCATGACATGTTCACCATAAATGTTAAATAAGTCAGGTGACAACACGCATCCTTGTCTAACACCTCTCTCGGTCTTGAATTGGTTTGAGAACTTCTGATCTAGTCGTACTGTCGCTATATTAGACTGGTATAGATTTTTAATAAGTGTCACCAGGTGCATTGGTGCGCCCATTTCTATTAAAATTGACCACAGATTTATCCAGCTTACACAATCAAATGCCTTTTGGTAGTCAACGAAGCATATAATCATAGGTACTTGAAATTCTCTAGACTTTTCAATGAGTTGTCTCAGGTTCAGGATTTGTTCCCTTGTACCTTTACCCTTTACAAACCCCGCTTGTTCCTGAGGTATTTGGTAATGTAGATAGGTTTTTAATCTGTTTTTGATGATATGCAACAAGATTTTACTAGCATGTGTTATTAGTGACAGTGTGCGGTAGTTTTCACATCTGGTAGTAGTTCCTTTTTTGTGTAGTGGGATATAAATTGAGGTACACCAATCAGATGGCCATTTTCCTGAATTCCAAACAGCGACACAGATAGAATGGATGATATGTAATCCTTTGTCACCTAGTAACTGTAGTATTTCACATGGTATTGAATCAATGCCTGGGGATTTATTTCCCTTTAGTGATTTAATTGCATCTTTGACTTCAGCGAGTAAGACAGTAGGTTCTCTAGGGTAGTCAGAAGGCCACTGATTTTCTGCTGATACCTCGTTATTTTTATATAGCTCGCCACAGTAGTTTCGCCATGTTTCCAATATTTCATCAGTATCGGTCTTTAAATTACCTTCCTTATCTATTACAGACCACGTTTGAGGTTTAAACTCTCTGGTAAGGAGTTTGATCTTCTGGAATAAGTCACTCGGTTCATTTCGACAGCCATGTTCCTCTATCTCTCTGCATATTTGAGAGATGTAATCAGCTTTATCTTTGCGGCACTGTTTTCTGATTTCTCTCGATAACGCTCTGTATTCATCGTTTGTTCCGTATCTAGTTTTATGTGCTTTTCTGCGTTGAATCACAGTCCACGTATTATCGGATATCCATGGCTTACGGCCAGTGGAAACCGCTGCCTCACAGTCTTTTGCAGCCTCGATTACCTTATCTTTGAGATAGATCCAAGTGTTCTCAGGGTCATTATCTACTTGGTCTAAAGAAAGAGCATCTTCTAGGTTTTGTCGGAAGTCATTGATTTTTGATGGACTTAGAAACATGACTTTTCTCTGGGGTCTTCTTTTGGGGACTTTAAAACGAAGTCGAACGTTCAATACCAAGAGTTGATGATCGCTTCCACAGTCTGCGCCAGGATATGTTTTACAGTTGATGGACGACGATTTCCATCTTGATCTTATTAGGATGTAGTCTATTTGATTCCTTGTTCGTCCATCTGGGCTGCGCCATGTGTATAATCTCCGTGGATGATATTGATATAATGTGTTTGTAATTGTAAGATGTTGTTCTACACAGAACTCCACTAGACGGTCACCATTCTCATTTCTCTGTCCTAGTCCATTTTTGCCCAGCACTCCTTCAATATTTTCATTAGATGACCCCACTTTGGCGTTAAAATCTCCTAAAATTATGACGAGTTCACGATTCGGAATAGCGCGAACAGTTTCTTCTAAACAACCATAGAACCTGTTGATGTCTTCTTCTTGTGCAGCTGTTGTAGGAGCGTATACCTGGACAAGGTGTAGGGTATTGGTGGATATTCTCATTTTAAGGGATATTATCCTGTCATCAATAGTATTATATCCAATTACGCAGTTGTTAAGTTTAGAGGGTACAATTATTGCGACTCCATTTGTACTTTTGTTATCTGGGCCTGAAAAATAGACGACGTTGCCAGCAGTTGTTTTAAAATGCCCTTTTCTTCTCCAGTGAGCTTCTGAGAGTCCCAGTACCGAAAGATTGTGGTCTGCCATTTCTTTTTCAATTATGTGTAACTTTCCAGGATTTTGGATCAGTCCCTGGACGTTCCATGTACCAATTCGCTGACATTTTCATATATACTGACATTGTAATAAATCTTAAACAATATCGAATTTTTAAAATACATAATATTTTAAGCTAAAAATCAACAATTTTGATTATATACTTTGATCGGTAGTAAAACAGATTAAGGGGAATTGGTTTTAACATTCCTCTTCTAACTTTTATAGCGTTATCTTATAATTTTACAACAGTAATTACAGGGTATTTAACGTAAGCAGGCCACTCAAATAACAAAAAAAGCAATCTAACGTCAAAAAAAGGGGAGCACAATCGAATTTAAAAAAAAATGCTTCATATTAGACTGTCATATAAAAACACATTTTATGAAAAGAATACTGATGACGTTGTTTCTGTAGTATCCAAAAATGACATTTAAAAAACCGTATATGTAGAAACAGAAATAAAATTATTTCTATGGCAATTCAACAGTTTCCAGTATAATAGATTTTTCGCCATATTTGTTTCTAATTGCAACTTAAAAGCTAAAAATAATGAAATTTTTTTGAGCGATACTGGGTTCTTCGGAAAATTATGTTCTTTAATTTTTCTATTTTTAGTTATTCTCTATTATGAACAGTTTCCGATATCGAGCTTTTTGTCACACTATTCAGCCACCCTGTATATGTAGAATGTTTACTAAGTATGTATACAAACTTTATAGGTTAAACGTTCATATGAACTGAAAATAATTTTTTTTTAATGAGAAATCAGTGTTCACCTTCGATGCATCATTTCAATAGGAATTTTACATCTGGTTCAAATTGAAGGTTTTTTTAATTTGTTCTCCACATAAAAAACACAGTTTTGCTTTTGCCTTGTATATAAGTATGTATAATTAAATAAAGCGCGTATTTGCTCTAAATAAAATAAAATGTAACCAATCTAATAACTTTTTCTTTTTTCTTCTTTTTTTCACTTTTTTTTTCTTTTATATCATATGCTATTTAATGTATCATCATCAATGTCTATTAAGCTAGAAAGACCATTTCATAAGGGAGCCATGAGACACACCCCATATTTTTTTGCTATTTTATTGCTAATTTATTACGCAAATTAAAAATTTATTGCTTCATCCCCTTCAGAGAAACAGGTGGCCATTCCAGCTTAATATTAAGCTAGAAAGGCCAACATTCATATATCCGGAACGAAAGTAGATAGAGAGTTGCTTCCGGTGGCTTATTTTATTGCTAATTAATTGCTAATTTACTACGCAAAACAAAAATTTATTGCTTCATCCCCTTCAGAGAAACAGGTGGCCATTCCAGCTTAATATTAAGCTAGAAAGGCCAACATTCATATATCCGGAACGAAAGTAGATAGAGAGTTGCTTCCAGTGGCCTATTTTATTGCTAATTAATTGCTGAAAGATTGAGTTTACAAGAATTTACAAACTCACCCCCTTCAACCCCTACCGATATCATCATTCCCCGGAATCCACAAAAAGTGAAAATAACCAGTTTAAAGAGCTAAAACCAAGTACGTATTTTTTGCTTATTCATTGCTACAGGTCTAAGCCAAAAATGAATTTTTTGCTTCCTCCCCTAACGAGCCACAATGGCTACTGCGGTTTAATACTTAAGGCTACAATACTCAACATTCCTATTTCAGGAAAGAAAGCAGATAGAGGGTCGATTCTGGCGGCATATTTAATTTTTAATTAATTGCTGAAAGATGGGGTATACCAGAATTTACAAACTCACCCCCTCCAACCCCTACCGTTATCATCGTTCCACGGATTTCACAAAGAGTGAAAATAATCAGTTTAAAAATTTAAAACCAAGTGGGTATTTTTTTCTAATTAACAGCTGCAGGTCTACGTCAAAAACCAATTTTTTTCTTCATCCCCTAACGAGAAACAATGGCTACTGCGGTTTAATCATTATGCTACAATACCCAACACTCCTATTTCAGGAACGAAAACAGATAGAGGGTCGTTTCCAGCGGCATATTTTATTGCTAATTAATTTCTGAAAGATATGGTATACAACAATTTGCAAACACACCCCCTCCAACCCCCACCGTTGTTCTCATTCCCCGGATTTCACAGAAAGTCAAAATTACTAGTTTAAAAACCTATGACCAAGTGGGTATTTTTTTCCTAAGCAACTGCTGCAGGTCTATACACCAAAAACGATTTTATTGCTTCATCCCCTAACGAGCAACAATGGCTACTGCGGTTGAACACTTAAACTACAACATCCAATTATCCTGTTTCAGTAACGAAAACAGATAGAGCGTCGCTTCCGGCGGCCTATTTTATTACTAATTAATTGCTTATTTATTACGCAAATTACAAATTTATAGCTTCAACCCCTTCAGAGAAACAGGTGGCTATTCTAGCTTAATATTAAGCTAGAAGAGCCAACATTCATATTTCTGGAAAGAAAGTAGATAGAAAGTAGCTTTCGGCGGTATATTTTATTGCTAATTAATTGCTGAAAGATTGGGTATACCAGAATTTACAAACTCATCCCCTCCAACCCCTACCATTATTATCGCTCAACGGATTTCACAGAAAGTGACAATTATCAGTTTAAAAATCTAAGACCAAGGGGGTATTTTTTTCCTAAGCAACTGCTGCAGGTCTACGCCAAATTCGATTTTATCGCTTCATCCCCTAACCAGTAAAAACGGCTACTGCGGTTGAATACTTAAGCTGCAACACTCAATTCTCCTATTTCAGTAACGAAAGTAGATAGAGGGTCGCTTCCAGCGGCATATTTTATTGCTAATTAATTTCTGAAAGATATGGTATACAACAATTTAAAAACTCACCCCCTCCAACCCCCACCGTTATCATCATTCCCCGGATTTCACAGAAAGTCAAAATTACTAGTTTAAAAACCTATGACCAAGTGGGTATTTTTTTCCTAAGCAACTGCTGCAGGTCTACGCCAAAAACGATTGTATTGCTTCATCCCCTAACGAGGAACAATGGCTACTGCGGTTGAATACTTAAACTACAACACTCAATTCTCCTGTTTCTGCTTCAATTTCCAGTTATTGCTAATTAATTGCTTGTTTATTACGCAAATTACAAATTTATAGCTTCAACCCCTTCGGAGAAACAGGTGGCTATTCTAGCTTAATATTAAGCTGGAATAGCCACCTGTTTCTCTGAAGGGGTTGAAGCTATAAATTTGTAATTTGCGTAATAAATAAGCAATTAGTTAGCAATAAAATAGGCCGCCGGAAGCGACGCTCTATCTGCTTTCGTTACTGAAACAGGAGAATTGAGTGTTGTAGTTTAAGTATTTAACCGCAGTATCCATTGTTGCTCGATAAGGGATGAAGCAATACAATCGTTTTTGGCGTAGACCTGCAGCAGTTGCTTAGGAAAAAAATACCCACTTGGTCATAGGTTTTTAAACTAGTAATTTTGACTTTCTGTGAAATCTGGGGAATGATGACAACGGTGGGGGTTGGAGGGGGTGAGTTTGCAAATTGTTGTATACCATATCTTTCAGAAATTAATTAGCAATAAAATATGCCGCTGGAAACGACCCTCTATCTGCTTTCGTTCTTGAAATAGGAGTGTTGGGTATTGTAGCTTAAGAATTAAACCGCAGTAGCCATTGTTTCTCGTTAGGGGATGAAGCAAAAAATTGGTTTTTGGCGTAGACCTGCAGCCGTTAATTAGAAAAAAATACCCACTTGGTTTTAAGTTTTTAAACTGATTATTTTCACGCTTTGTGAAATCCGTGAAACGATGATAACGGTAGGGGTTGGAGGGGGTGAGTTTGTATATACTGGTATAACCCATCTTTCAGCAATTAATTAAAAATTAAATATGCCGCCAGAAGCGACCCTCTATCTACTTTCTTTCCTGAAATAGGAGTGTTGAGTATTGCAGCCTTAAGTATTAAACCGCTGCAGCCATTGTGGCTCGTTAGGGGAGGAAGCAAAACATTCATTTTTGGCTTAGACATGTAGTAATTAATGAGCAAAAAATACGTACTTGGTTTTAGCTCTTTAAACTGGTTATTTTCACTTTTTGTGGATTCCGGGGAATGATGATAACGGTAGGGGTTGAAGGGGGTGAGTTTGTAAATTCTTGTAAACTCAATCTTTCAGCAATTAATTAGCAATAAAATATGCCGCCGGAAGCTACCCTATATCTACTTTCGTTCCGGAAATATGAATGTTGGCTATTCTAACTTAATATTAAGCTGAAATGGCCACCTGTTTCTCTGAAGGGGTTGAAGCAATAAATTTTTGTTTTGCGTAATAAATTAGCAATTAATTAGTAATAAAATAGGCCACTGGAAGAAACTCTCTATCTACTTTCGTTCCGGATATATGAATGTTGGCCTTTCTAGCTTAATATTAAGCTGGAATGGCCGCCTGTTTTTCTGAAGGGGATGAAGCAATAAATTTTTGTTTTACGTAATAAATTAGCAATTAATTAGCAATAAAATAGGCCACCGGAAGCAACTCTCTATCTACTTTCGTTCCGGATATATGAATGTTGGATTCCATGGCTTAATATTAAGCTGGAATGGCCACCTGTTTCTCTGAAGGGAATGAAGCAATAAATTTTTGTTTTGCGTAATAAATTAGCAATTAATTAGCAATAAAATAGGCCGCCGGAAGCAACTCTCTATCTACTTTCGTTCCGGATATATGAATGTTGGCCTTTCTAACTTAATATTAAGCTGGAATGGCCACCAGTTTCTCTGAAGGGGATGAAGCAATAAATTTTTGTTTTGCGTAATAAATTAGCAATTAATTAGCAATAAAATAGGCCGCCGGAAGCAACTCTCTATCTACTTTCGTTCCGGATATATGAATGTTGGCCTTTCTAGCTTAATATTAAGCTGGAATGGCCACCTGTTTCTCTGAAGGGGATGAAGCAATAAATTTTTAATTTGCGTAATAAATTAGCAATAAAATAGCAAAAAAATATGGGGTGTGTCTCATGGCTCCCGTATGAAATGGTCTTTCTAGCTTAATAGACATTAAAAAGCAGGTTGTGTCTCAATTCAACTTAAAATTGAAATTTGAAAATAAACCTTTATATTTGAAACATACTTTTTAAAGAAATAATTAGGTGAATGTATAATGTTAAAATTGGTATCCGTTTGAAACTACATTCTACATTATTTTAAAATTTTAAAGCATATAGTTCATTCTTCACATCTTTATTTGTTTCAATGTACATTTTATTCGAAATTGTTTGGTTCAAATTATTACTACCAAAAAAGCAAGACCAGCAAGACTCTTGCAGCAAGACCAAGACCAAGAACAAGACCGGCTAGTGCAAGACCAAGACCAAGACCAAGACTGCCTTTTAGCTGCAAGACCAAGACCAAGACCAAGCTTGCAAGAACAAGACCAAGACCAAGACTAGCCTGGTCTTGGTCTTGTTTTTGATTTGCTCATCACTAGTCAACAAAAGATATCACAACGCTATCATCAGTGCAAAAACATATCCTGGAGCTGACATCAATTCCGATCATAAGGATCATAATCCTGTTGTTGTAAAAGTGCGCGCAAGATGGAAACTAATAAAGAAACAAAAACTTCAACACAAACTAGACATCCGATTATAGAAAAACGACACCATCCAATACACAGTAAATCAAGAATTAAATAAAAATTTAGGAAATATTGACCACCACAGAATTATCGAGTCCGATGACATAAACGTTCTTCGGAAAACTAT
Source organism: Diabrotica virgifera virgifera (assembly GCF_917563875.1). Classification (NCBI taxonomy): domain Eukaryota; kingdom Metazoa; phylum Arthropoda; class Insecta; order Coleoptera; family Chrysomelidae; genus Diabrotica; species Diabrotica virgifera. The sequence continues at coordinate 68,460,622 of NC_065443.1, read as the reverse complement.
TAAAGAACAAATGAACAATGCAATAGAAAAACATCTAAAATTATCACCCAGAAATAACAAACAGGAATGGATGACAGATGAGATTTTACAATTAATGGACAAACGAAGAGAATCTAAAGGAAAATATGACCAGGATGGAGAATATAAAAGACTAAATAGAATAATTCGAAAAAAAAAATAACGGCAGCAAAAAAGAAGTGGCTGAAAACAAAATGCGCCGAAATAGAAGAACTGCAACAAAGGCACGATTTTTTTAATTTACATAAAAAGGTAAAAGAGTTTACATCAACCACCAAGCGAACAACTGTTCACACCATGCTGAACACGGATGGCAAACTGCTAGAATCAACGGAAGATAAACTGAAAGAATGAGAAAACTATATTAAAATTCTTTTTCATGACATAAGAGAAGAACCAAAATTGGAAAATTACAACGAAGGACCAGCAATTCTGAAATCCGAAATTCTAAATGCAATTAATCAACTCAAAACAAATAAAAGCCCAGGTCCAGATGGAATTTACCCAGAAACGTTGAAACTAATCAGCGAAGAAAATATCGAAATATTTGTCCTTTTATTCAATCGCATTTATAATACAGGTAAAATACCCCAATAATCAGCTAAGTACTTTCAACACATAACGTGCCATCATCAGAGCCTCGTCTATTATAAATCCTTCATTGAAGAGCAATTGTTAAAAATCAGATGAAAAATCATGGATACTGGGCAAAAGCAACAGATATCGGGCATAAAACCCTTAAAATTAACAGTTTTTCACATCTAAATTCTCTTTTAGTTTTAAAATTACAACATGGCTGCGTCAAACCATTGTGAGTTCAATTTCTTTGAGAACATACACCTGTTTGCCGGTTTGACCTATTTAGAAGTGAGTACAAGTCATACAGTCAGTTTTAATTTAAAATACCCCCAGACTGGCTAGAGTCAATATTCATTCCACTACAGAAAAAGCCAAACCCACAACACTGCAATAAGATCCGTTTGATAAGCCTTATGAGTCATGCAGTAAAAGTCCTATTAAAAGTCGTACATAATCGTATCTATAAAAAGTGCGAAAGAATCATCGGAGACGATCAGTTTGGATTCAGAGGCCGGCATGGGAACGAGAGAAGCCCTCTTCAATTTACTAGTTCTCGCGCAAAAATGTCTCATGAGTCGCTTCTGGCGAGTCATGAGGGCCTTCACATTTTACTCTCTTTCAACTTGTCTTGAGTAAAATTTCTTTAATCTTTCCTATCGGCCTCACTTGGCCAATTCTTACTTTTTCCGACCCCGAATGGCTATTAGGTTTCCGAGGGCAGACGGGTCACTATTTTTTACTTCTATCACTCTATCAATACTTCTCACCGAATGATTGCCGGTATAAGCAATCCCCCACTTACTGACCAACGGCTTCGGGCGGATGAGTTGGTGAGTGGTAGGGCACTCTGTTGTCCTGAGACCGAGAAATCGGTCTCAAAGGCGGAGGAACCAGGAAATGGTCAACGGCATCAGGATGTAGAAGGCCAGGAGAAACCACTACATTAAAGATCCTTGTGGATATCTCTAGTACAGCTTCCCATGACAGATAAGGAAACTATACATACATTTAATGATCATGGACTTCGGAATCCAAGATCCGGCAGGGGAGGAAGATCACAACGAGACCACGGGCCTCTCAGGTCGTCAACACACGAAAACCCCGTGTCGTGGAAATCCACAAGATAGCTACGTGGAACGTAACAACTATGTTTGAAGGTGCAAAATTACAAAATATTCAGCTAGAAATGGCCAGACTAGACATTCCTGTCCTAGGTATATGCGAGACGAAATGGCTAGGGTCAAACATATTTGAGAGTAATGGATACATTGTATACCACTCGGGAAAGGCAGAAGGACCCAGACGTAACGGAGTCGCAATCATTTTCAAAGAAGAAATTCGTAACTGTATCCGAAATTTCGTCCCCTTCAATGATCGTATCATGATGATTCAGCTGCAAAATAAACTGCTGAATATTAATATAATACAAGTCTATGCACCAACAGCTGACAAACCAGATGAAGAAATTGAGCAATTCTACAGCGAAATTAAACAAATTCTCCGAAGCACAAAAAAACATGAAGCTACAATTATTATGGGAGACTTCAACTCAAAAGTTGGTGCCGAAATCACACAAGATATAACCGGAAAGTATGGACTTGGAGAAAGGAACGAAAGAGTGCAAAGACTAATACAGTTCTGCCAAGAAGAGAAATGCATTATAGCAAATACTTTGTTTCAGCAACCTAAAAGACGACTATATACCTGGAAATCTCCAGCTGATCAAGAGGGAAAGATAGTCAGAAATCAAATTGACTACATTATCATTAATAGAAGGTTTAGAAACAGTATTACATCTGCAAAGACATACCCAAGTGCAGACGCAGCAACTAACCATAATCTGCTCTGTGCTGGATTCAAACTAAAACTAAAAAGAATAAAAGCCCCCACAACGCAGAAGAAAACTAATACTCGACTCCTAAGAAATGCCGTAATAGCAGATGAGTTCGGAAATAAGATAAATCGTGAGATTAAAAAACAGTTAAAAAGATCTGAACAAGAAAATATCGGTCAAAATCTAGATATCATGAATTCCGCCATGGTCACCATAGCAAACGAAGTTTTGAAACCAGAAAAAGACCCAATAAAGATAAAGGATTGGATGACCGATAAAATACTAGACCTTATTCAACAAAGAAGAAATTGGAAAAACAAAGACGAGATTCGGTATAGAAAGATATATCGACAAATAAGATAAGAGGTTAAGCGAGCAAAAGAGGACTGGATGGAACAAAGATGTCGTGAAATGGAAGAACTACAAATAAAACATGACGAGTTTAATATACATAAAAAGCTTAAAGAAATTACCTACACTCAGAGAAAAAGAACTCCTCACTTTATGAGAAACTCCAAAGGTAACATAATTCTCGACTTGGATGAAAAAAAGGAAGAATGGACTAACTATATAAAAGAGCTCTTCCTAGATACGAGGCCACCACTTAACACCACAAAGTATACGAATACTGGTCCTAGTATTTTAAAAGCGGAAGTAGAGAAAGCCATCAAACAGAGCAAAAATGGGAAATCTCCAGGCCCTGATCAAATACCATCAGACTGGCTCAATCTTCTGGATGACGATAATGTCTCACAATTAACAAACATTTATAACCATATATACGAGACTGGAATGATACCACAGATATGGTTGGAGTCTACATTTATTCCACTCCCAAAAAAACCTCATACATCATCATGTAAAGACTTTAGACTAATTAGTCTCACGAGCCACTCTCTCAAGCTACTTCTTAAGATAATTCTTAATAGAATCAAGCAGAGATGTGAAGAGACAATGGGAAACAAACAATTCGGTTTCAGAGAAGGATTGGGAATAAGGGAAGCTTTGTTCTCAATGTTAACATTACTTCAACGATCATGGGAAGTACAGAAACCAATTTACGTCTGCTTTATAGATTTTGAGAAGGCGTTTGATAGAGTTCAACATGATAGGTTGTTTGAATATCTAGAAATGATTGGAATAGATGATAAAGATCTGAGACTTTTACAACATCTATATTGGAATCAAGAAGCTTCTATTCTGGTAGACGGCAAAGAAACAGACAAAATTTGCATTCAAAGAGGTGTCAGACAGGGTTGTGTGTTATCCCCAACTTTGTTTAACGTATACTCAGAAATAATTTTTAATGAAGCCTTGGAAGGACAATGTGGAGTTCGAATCGGGGGAGAAACTATTAACAACATCAGATATGCAGACGACACTGCGATCATGGCTGAAAATATCGAAGATCTTCAATTCCTTACTGATCGAGTCACTAGAGAATGCTCCAATAACGGACTTAACATAAATGCAACAAAGACAAAGTTACTTGTGGTTAGTAAACAAGACGTCGGCCCTATGTAACTAATTGTCAGTGATGAATCAATAACAAAAGTTAACCATTTTAAATACCTAGGATGTTGGATAAACGAGACACTAAATCCGGATGAAGAAATTAAAACTCGTATAGATATTGCAAGAGGAGCATTTATGAAACTTAGATCTATTCTGAGCAACTCTCAGCTGAATTTACAACTAGGAATCAAGTTCCTAAAATGTTATGTGTATCCTGTATTACTATATGGATGTGAAACCTGGATCATGAAGGTTAACATGATGAACAAATTAGAAGCCTTTGAGATGTGGTCGTATCGTAGAATGCTCAGAATATCTTGGGTTCAACGCATTTCAAACAGAGAAGTCTTAAACAGAGTAGGTCAAGGCGAAAGTGACTTAATGAAGATGATAAAAAAGAGAAAACTTGAATATCTGGGGCATATAATGAGAGGTAGCAGATACAGGATGCTGCAGTTAATACTCAATGGAAAGATCGACGGAAAAAGAGGAATTGGTCGAAAGAAATATTCATGGCTCCGAAACCTTCGTCAATGGACTGGCTTATCAGCAGATCAATTGTTACATGCCGCACAAGATCGAGAACGATATCGGCAAATTGTTATGGAAGCTACCCACGCCTAAAAATTTGGGCACGGTACTTAAAGAAGAAGAAGCGCAAAAATGCTACGATCAACAGAAAGATAGATATATTTATATGCTTTATAGACTTCGAAAAAGCATTTGATAGAGTGAGACACGACCTAATATTAGAACGTTTGCAAAAAGTCGGTTTAAATGGAAAAGACATTAATTTACTAAAGAACTTGTACTGCAACCAAAACGCCAGAGTTCGGATTGAAGGTTCCACATCCGCAGAAGTAGAAATTGGGAGGGGAGTTAGACAAGGATGTGTACTGTCGCCTCTGCTGTTTAATCTTTACTCCGAGTTTCTATTTAAAGAGGCACTGGAGGACTCCAAGGATGGAGTCAAGGTGAATGGCGTAAATATCAACAGCATCAGATACGCTGATGATACGGTGTTGATTGCGGATTCCGACTTGGGATACAACGACCCATCGACAAGACCAACTCGACCTGTGAGCAATTTGGTATGAAAATAAACATTAAAAAAACCAAAGTGATGTCAATCCGATAAAACCAAAACGTACCTCAACCTTGCACAATAAATGGGCACATTTTAGAACAAGTCAATAGATTTAAGTACTTGGGATGTTGGATCGATAGCAGCCTAAGCGGAGAACACATCTAAGCGACCACGATCGCGATGGCGATCTCGGTTTCTGTAGACAGCGAACACATCGGCGCGATAGCGACCTGCGATTTCATTAGTATAAAATTATTCAATAATACAGTTGGAAATATATTATAGTACATACAATGTGCGATTTACAAGAAGAAGAAGCATTGCTTGTTGCAGTATTGTTGGATGGAGAAAGGCAATTCAATCAAATTCGAAGGTATGTAACATAATCAATTCCGAAAAAGAAAGAAATTTAATTAAAGGTATAGGGCTTTTCAACGATTCTCATTTGTTTCGAGCTTCTATCATATGTCGTATATTAATATTATACACGGATTATACGTCATATGACAGAAGCTAGAAACAAATGAGAATCGTTGAAAAGTCCTATCCGAGGGCGTTCTATTTTTTCCCTTTAAATATGCAGTTATTTAGGTAGATTATTTTGCAGAAAAAGAAGAGATGTTTGGGTATATGATATTAACCTGAAGCGGAAGCAACAAGGAGAATTTCATAAATTGTACCTGGAACTTCGCAGAGATGAGAACCGTTTCTATACATATTACAAAATTAATTTTTAAAGTTTTAATGAAATTTTAGATCTGATAAAAAATGACATCACCAAACAACAAACAAATTTTAGGGAACCAGTTGATGCCACAGAACGACTAGCTGTTACTTTAAGGAACTACAAAATTCTGCATGCTTTTTCGTTGCAAATCAATGTTATAGAGAGTATCAATGATTAATAATATATAGATAGTAAGCGTATTTTTTATTTATTCATACAAAATACGTTAAACAAATTATTCGAAAATATCAAATCTAGAAGGAGAGAAAATAATTTTTACAAGAAAACTTATATAAAAATAAAGATATTTATATTTTTGTAATTCTGCGGGCAAAATTCTCATACCATTGTGCAGAAGAATGGCTGTTACTAGAATCATCTTGTCTTTCATTGTAAACATGTTGTTCATCGTTTGGTGAATGAAGAGGTAAATTGGAGGATACAGGAGATGAGCTGAAGGAATTACTTGTTCCTGGTCGCATTTCTGCTTGCTGAGATAACTCCTCTTCCATTATTAATTTAGCTATCTGATATTTGATGTGCGTCTGACGTTGTGGTGATAGTTTTTTAACGCTCGCTGCGTAACCCCGAAATACTAGATCTATTTCGTCAGCACTTTCCTCACAATTACTGTGCCGTTTATTTAAAAAAGATATAACTTTATCAACTGAAGAGTATTGAATGTCTTGCGAAAGTTTTATTTTGGTACGTAACTTTTATATTTGTTTGTCTTGCTCATGGATCTTCTCAATCGATAAGTTTTCTTCCGTTAGAGAAGCCTCGTTCTGCGTAGTGACTTCTTCATTAAGTAGTTCCAGTGATTCTGAAAGCCCAGGATCTGAGTCTTCGCCTGCTGTCCAGTTCTAGTCTTTTCAGAACGGAGATATTTTGCATAGCAGTCTCTCAAATTCTTCTAGGGTTTCTTCAGATCTTCACCTGTAAAAAACTAAAATAGGTGATTAAATTAAAAATATCATTCGGTAGTAAATTTGAAAAAATTTTGATAAAAAAACGTGATAAAACTAAAAAAAATTTGTTTTAGATTTTTAGCTACCGGTGATTCATACAAAACGATTGGGCACAGCTTTCGGTTAGGATTTTCAACCGTTGCAAATATTGTGGATGAAACATCTGAAGCTATATGGGACCGGTTACAACCGATTTATATGCCAGAGCCAACAGAAGAAATATGGGAAAAATCAATCCTAGGCTTCAAAAATGTATGGCAGTTCCCCAATTGTTTAGGAAGCATAGATGGCAAACACCTGACCATCAGATGTCCCCAGAAGAGTGGACCAAATTACTTTTCCTATTTAAAAAATTTTTAGATAGTTCTTATGGCAATTGTTGACCCAGAATATAAATTTATTTGTATAGATGTAGGTGGTTATGGTAAAAATAGTGACTGTGGTATTTTTGAGACATCGGCTATGGACAGAAAATTTGCAAATGAAACCATGAATATACCAACCAACAGACCATTAGCTGATGAGAATGAAGAGATTCCATGTGTATTAATTGGCGATGAAGCTTTTACACTAAGCCCTTACTTAACGAGGCCATTTTCTTAGAGACAGGCATGAAATGACAACAGCAAAGAGAGATTTAATTATCATCTATGCAGAGCCCGACGCGTAGTGGAAAATGAATTTTTAATATTGCCACATAAATGGCGTCTATTTTTTAGACCTCTAGAATTTAAAGTTCAAACAGCTACAAAACTTGTGAAGGCAGCATGCTTATTGCACAATTTGCTGCGCACAAGAAACACTGACGAGCAATTTTTGCATTTACAAGAAAACTCTAATATTCCTTTACCAGCAGTTGATAATCTGGCGGTTGACGGAAGAAGAACAGTAAACGAAACTTTTGAAATACGTGAAAAATTCGTTACTTATTTTAGTATTGTATGATTCCAAACAAATAAAAAACAGTACTTACCTTTTATATTTAATTCATTTCCAATCTGATCCCAAATTTTATTTTTAATACGCACGTTCTTATAATCTGGGTGGGACATGTCGAACAATATATCATGTTTTTTACAATTTCAATAAGTTTTTCGATATCCATTTTATTTGAAACGTTGCACCACTGCTGAGTTCTGAACGCTAACTAATTATATCGTCGCGATCGCCGTCAGAACGCTGCACAAATTCCTTTGATCGCCAACAGGTCGCGACAAGTATGTGCGGATCCACTCGATTGTTTGAGACGAGTCGTATCGCGATCGCGATCGTGAACGCCATCGCGTCGAGATCGCGTTGGTATGTTTACCGCTTCTGATCTAGAAATAAGATCGAGAATAAAACAGGCCAGAAAATCCTTCGAAAAAATCAAAAAACTGCTTTGTGATTCTCGAATATTCTCGAAATTCGACTACGTTTATTAAAAAGCTACGTCTGGTCGACTCTTCTCGATGCAGTTGAGACATGGACCCTTAAAACATCAACCGTAAGTAAGTTGGAGGCCTTTGAAATGTGAACCTACCGGAAAATTCTCAAAATTTCGTGGACATCGCATACCTCAAACGAAGAAGTGCTGCATAGAATAGGCAAGGCAAGAGAACTTTTCAACACAGTGAAAGTTAGAAAAACATCATACCTAGGCCACATACTGAGAAATAATAAGTACCAATATGCTCAACTTATAGTAAAAGGAAAAATCGAGGGAAGGAGAGGACTAGCAAGAAAAAGACTATCGTGGCTCAGAAACATCCGACAATGGACAGGGCTAAATTTTGAACAGCTAATAAGAACAGCTGAAGACAGAGAAGAGTTTGAAATTGTAGTAGCCAACCTGCATTGAGGAGACGGCACTTTAAGAAGAAGAATAAGATATAAATAATTTTAATATTTACCTAACCATTGAACTTAATATTGTTCTAAATCTGATTCTTTGTGGCATATTATATAATTAACTATTTTATTGGGAAATAAGCCAAAATTTAATTTAAAAATAAAATTTATAGACGTTTCGACTTCCACTTCGGAGGTCGTTATGGAAATATAAAATATTAATAAATTAAACGAATTTTGTTGATTAGTAAAAAAATTCTTCCAATAATTTAGTTTAATCTGACTCATAGAAGACTTTAAAATGATATTGGCAATATTTATGAGTTGCGTTCCTGGGACGACTTTATTGAGAGATAGTTCATTCGATTACATGGATTCAACTTTAACTTAAGAATATCAGTCACAAAATTCATAACACGTGATTTGTCTTTTAAAAGACAACCACGTGCAATGGTGACAGTAAAATTCTCGCGTTAGTGATTCCATAGTAAATCACGAGGAAAAACCAGTTGGGATATTATCATGAGGTTGTTGGAGAATACCTACATAATAATATTTAAATTAATTTAATTTTGTTAAAATTGTCATAAAAGAGTAAAATTTGAAAATAATACCTTTATCATTCACCTTGTCTACGGTTATTATACTGTCCGCAATATCATACTCGACAGTCAATCAAAATAGCAGTTCGCAGAGCTTGAAATAATCGAAATCACCGAAACGCACCCAACTTCAAAATCACCCTCGGTTCCTGTCAAAGCCGAATCGACTGATTAGTCCAGAGAAATAAGGTTTTTGTCGGGACACGTGAGCAGCCAGGTTGCAAATTGGTTTTTTGGGTGTGACTGTGTGAAAAAAAAACTATACTACTTGGGTATCATACTATATAATACCTAATACATTATAAATACAAAAATGCCTGTCACAGTTCCGACAAGAATTTTAGTTATTAACAAATAAGCGTCAAAAATGGCAGTTTTTTCGTTTAAATCGCTACAGGTAAAAATAGGGAAATTAAATCTCTTATTTAGAGTGTTCACCTTTTAGTAGATGAGCAAAGGTTCAAAATGGCAGTTTTTGAATTTTGGTCCGATCATTTGTTGCTTCGCTAATTGCAAAATAAGAATAAAATTTCGAAAATAAAAAAGGCTATAGCGGGATAAAATGGTTAAAAACGCCCCCGCACCGATCAGCCCCGATACTTATGTTTTCGATAAAGGATATAAAATTATGCCCTCATGCAAATTTTTAGCTTCCCAGAGGTCCTAAAACTTTTTAAATCGAGAAAAGAAAAATTTTTAAGTTTTATTTTTTTGTGAGTTTTATTTTAAATCTGAAAAAATTCAAGAGGTTGTATCTTTTGAATACAAAACAACCTGATTTTTTTCACATTTTTGTAATAAAAAATGAGCACAGGAAAATTTTTTGAAATTTTCAAAAAAATTTTAGGTTATAATAATATGATTTGGCCAACTTTCCAATAGTATTTCTTTGTGTACTTTTTGCCGTTCTTTTGAATGGCTGAGGCAGAATTTTTAATATCTGAGCTGAAAGAACGATAAAATCGAAAAAACCGTTTTTGGCTGTCACGAGATGCATCTCGGGACAGCCAATTTTAGGATTTAGGATCCTTACTACAACAACTGAAAAAATACTAAAAGTGTGAATTTTGTCATAAAATTTGGTATGTGGGGTTATAATATATACAGCGTGTCTACTTAAGTTGGAAACATATGTGAAACTTTTTTGTTATTCATTTTACGAAAAAAAGTTATTCTTTATAAAAAGTTCTGCATGCTCTAAAACCTAAGATTCAATCATCAGATATCAAATTTTGTCAATATTATACGAGGTATGTCAAAAAATATGAACTTCGTTCAAGAGTAAAGTACCGTTATTTCTCTCAATATCGAAAATTCTTATAATGAAAAGTTGTTTGGAAATAAAAACTAAGATCAAATATGCAATTACATGCTTCTAATTGGAAAAAAACATTTTCCAAATTTTTCTCAAATTTATTGATACTAACTTCGTTTTTATTTATTACACATACGATAACTCTTTTATTATTACTTTTACGAAAAAAAGGTATTCTTTATAAAAAGCTCTGTATATCCTAAGACCGAAGATGCAACCATCAGATATCACATTTTAATAATTTTATACGAGGTATGTCAAAAAATTTGAATTTCACTCAAGAGTAAAGTACCTTTATTTTTCACAATATTGAAAACGGTTATTAAAAAAGTTGTTTAGGATTAAAAACTATGTTTCAATATGCAATTACATCCTTCTAATTGAAATATTGTGAAATATAAAGATACTAAAATCTTGAGCGAATTTCATATTTTTTGACACACCTCGTATAAAATTAATAAAAGCTGATATATCATGGTTTTGTTTTAGATTTTAGACCATGCAAAGCTTTTTATGAAGAATAACTTTTTTTCGTAAAATGAATAATAAACGAGTTATCATATTTGTAATAATTAAAAACGATGTGTATCCATAAATTTGAGAATTTTTTTTTTTTAATTAGAAGCATGTAATTGCATATTTGATCTTAGTTTTTAATTCCAAACAACTTTTTATTATAAGAATTTTCGATATTACGAGAGAAATAAAGGTACTTTACCCTTGACCGAAATTCATATTTTTTGACATACCTCGTATAATATTGAGAAAATTTGATATCTGATGATTGAATCTTAGGTTTTGGGGCATGTAGAACTTTTTATAAAGAATAACTTTTTTCGTAAAATTAATAATAAAAAAGTTTTCCATATGGTTCCAACTTAAGTAGGCACGCTGTACAATAACAACTTTTCCAAATAACTTTTTTCGATATCTCATATCTCGAATCGCATATCGAAAATTCACCCTGTTTGTGGATTCGCGCAGTAGACCGCTTTTAAAAATTTTAAGTTCAGTTGACTATTTTAAAAATTGTGAACCATCAACCTCTATGACTGCAAAATTTCAAATCTGTATATATTTTGATAGCCGAAACATAGGGGTGTCTTCATCTTAAATAGGACTCACTGTATCTTATCCATTAGATAATTTATTGCAAATAATATAGTCGTAATTTTGACAGATTCAAAATATACAATGAGAATACTGACTAATTCACTAATTTTATCATAAAAAGTTCAACTTGATTGCATTGAAATGTTGAACCAATTAATGCGTATTAATATAATAATATTATATGTATAGTCCATTCTTTCACGGTTTTTGCTCTAAATTTTAAAGAACCGCTTGGATTTACATGAAATTTGGCATACGCATAGCTTGCATGTCAAAGAAAAAAAGTGATATTGTGCCGATGTGTGCTTTTGCCCTGGGGGTGACTTTCACTCCCTCTTGGGGGTGAAAAAATATAAATCTAAAATAAGCCCGGAAATGGATAAAATAACTAATTTTAAGTAACTTTTGTTCTATAGAGCTTTTTCGCCAAGTCAACACTTCTCGAGTTATTTGCGAGTGAAGATGTTCATTTTTCAACAAAATAATTACATTTTTAGACGGTTTTTCGCAAATAACTCAAAAAGTAAGTATTTTGTCAAAAAAACGTTCTCAGCAAAAATATAGCCTGTAAGAAAGTAAAACAAATGGTGTACGCGTTAGGTCTCTGAACCTTGTAAAACCAGAGTTATAGCCAATGAAAAATAGATTCATATTCATCAAATTTCAAATAGAATATTTCGAAGTGAAATATCCAAAAAATTAAGCACTTTTTGGGGAAAACGACCATTATAACTTTTTTAAAGTGTTTAAAAAAGCTTTATTTCTGTTTTTATAAAAAGTTTCTAGCATTAAATTTAAGCAAGTTACGCTCAAAATAAAGTTGGTCGCTTTTGTTGTGGCAAAAGAAATCGGGAAGACCACCCCCTAATTAGCAACTTAAATGAAATTAATCGTTACCGCCCCACAAATTATTTTACTTATGTTGTGTTTATATGATCTGTAAGTTTCTTCGATTCAAAATGCTTATTTTGGAAAAAATTTGGTTTTAAAATAAAATTTTTAAAAATGTTAATTTTGAAAAATATGCTTTTTTTCAAAATAACTTAAAAATTGTTAGAGATACCAAAAATCTCGAAAAACAAAAAAAGTCAGCATTGCCTTTCTGAATATCATGTATTTTTTTGTTTTTCTGTTAGACAAAAATTGGTTGAGAATTGGTGTTACTAAATTTGCATACATTCGTGATCAGTGACTCGTTCAACCCCTTTTAACTACATCCCTTTCAAAAATAAGGACTTTGAACCGATGAAACTTAAAGAATATATAAACAATACATACACGAGTCAAGAAACTTGTAAAGTCGTAACGATTAAGTTCATTTGAGATACTAATTAGGGGGTGATTTTCCCGATTTTTTTACCAAAAAAAGGGCCTAACTTTATTTTGAGCGTAACTTGTTTTATTTTGATGCTAGAAATTTTTTTATAAAACAGAAATGAAGTTTTTTTAAACACTTTAAATAAGTTGTAATGAGTTTTCCCCGAAATGTGCTTCATTTTTGGTTATTTCAAGTTAAATTATTCCATTTGGAATTTGACGAATATGAACCTATTTTTAATTAGCTATAACTCTGCTTCTTCTAGGTGTAGAAACGTGATATATACACCATTTTTTAAAATTTTTTACAGGCTATATTTTTGCTATACATGTTTTTTCGACAAAATACGTACTACTTGAGTTATTTGTAAAAGACCGTCTAAAAGTGTGGTTATTTTGTTGAAAAAATGAACATATTCACTGGCAAATAACTCGAAAAGTATTGACTTAGTGAAAAAAACTCTATAGAATAAAAGTTACTTAAAATTAGTCAGTTTATCAATTTCTGGACTTACTTTGGACGAATACTTTTTCACCCCCAAGAGGGGTGAAAAGCACCCCCGGGGCAAAAACACATATCGGCACTTTAAAATTTAGAGCTTTTGCAATATTTTACCGTTAAAGAACGTACTAATAATTACTATAATATAATAGAGTGAGTTTTATGTATAGAAACACTGAAGTATTTTGGAAACGACTTGCACGTTTTTCATAGGTTTTGGTGGGTAGGGGTATTCTAATGCAGCTGATATTACAGTGACAATTACATTGTTTTCAGATTTTCCGTTTTTCTGGAAATCTAATGAACTTTCTTATTTCAAATGGAACACCCTGTACTTTTTTTGCGTTTCGAAGTCCTTAAGATATACTGATTATTTTTTATGTTATATTCCCTATACCTAAATGCCATAGTTTGGGAGCCATTGCTACATTGATTAAAAAAAAAGTTAAAGAAATTATAAAAATCAATTTTTTAGACCCGTGTAGGCATTATTTTACGTTCATTTCTGTACTTCGCAGTTTCAAAAATAATATTTTTGATTTGTGTTTTTTAACCTTAAAAATCGTCATTATTCGATTTCTTTTCAGTTTTAAATTATTTATAACTCGAACACGATTAACTTTAGAGAAAAATTACAAAAGAACTTTTTTGTTCCCAATGGTCCGAAGAACCTAAAATAATGTCTAGGCAGGCCGAAAAAATTGATTTTTATAAATTGTTTAAAAAGTTTTTTTAAATAAATGTAGCAATAACTCCGAAATTATGGCCTTTAGGTATAGGGAATATAACATGGAAAATAATCAGTATTTCTTAAGGACTTCAAAATGCAAAAAATATACATAGTGTTCCATTTGAAATAAGAAAGTTAATTAGATATTCAGAAAAACGGAAGATCTGACAACAATATAAGTATTACTATAATATCGGCCACATTAGAAAACCCCTACCCACCACAATCTATAAAAATTGTGCAATCCATTTCCGAGATAATTGAGGGTTTCCATACATAAAACTCACTCTGTATATTATATTATATTACTACACATTAATTGGTTCAATACTTCAATGCAATCAATTTGAACTTTTTATGATAAAATTAGTGAATTAGTCAGTATTTTGATTTTATATTTTTAATCCATAAAAAATACGACTATATTAGTTGCAATAAATTTTCAAATTGATAAGACACAGTTTGTCGCATTTAAGATGAAGACACCCCTATGTTTCGGCTATCAAAATATATACAGATTTGAAATTTTGCACAGTCATACGGGGTGATGGTTCACAATTTTTAAAATAGTCAACTAAACTTTAAGTTTTAAACGCGGCCTATTACAAACAGGGTGAATTTTCGATATGCTAGTCGATTTGCTTCGCGTTAGAGATATCGAAAAAAGTTATTTGGAAAAGTTGTTACAAATAATATTAAAACCCCACATACCAAATTTTATGACAAAATTCACACTTTTAGTAGTTTTTCAGTTGTTGTAGTCAGGATCCTAAATCCTAAAATTGGCTCTCCCGAGATGCATCTCGTGACAGCCAAAAACGGTTTTTTCGATTTTATCGTTCTTTCAGCTCAGATATTAAAAATTCTGCCTCAGCCATTCAAAAGAACGGCAAAAAGTACACAAAAAAATACTATTTAAAAGTTGGCCAAATCATATTATCATAACCTAAATTTTTTTTAAAAATTTCAAAAATTTTTCTTGGGCTTATTTTTTATTACAAAAATCTGAAAAAAAATCAGGTTGTTTTGTATTTAAAAGATACAACCTCTTGATATTTTTTAGATTTTTTAAAGTAAAACTGCGCTCACAAAAAAATAAAACCTAACAATTTTTCTCTTCTTGATTTAAAAAGTTTTAGGACCTCTGGGAAGCTAAAAATTTGCATAAGGGCATAATTTTATATCCTATATAAGTAGCGGGGGTGATCGGTGCGGGGGCATTTTTGACCATCTTATCCCGCTATAGCCTTTGCTTTAACTTTTGGCGAAAATTAACTTAAGACTTTGATATTGCATGAAACCTTAAAACAACCAGTACATATCATGCAAAAAAAATTTCAAGACGATTCGTTAATTAGTTTAAATTTTATTCAATTTGTTTATCTAAAAGAGCATTTTTTTGCAATGTTATTGTTCAGAAAATAATAATGATACAGTCATTCTGTGGAAAGCACATGAAAGAAGAAGACGTATATTTTCAAAACATTTAAAAAAATCTATAAAAAGGCATTTTTATCATTCCGAAAACATTTTACGAAAATAGAGTCATTTTTGGCTTAAAAGCAATTTGAAAAGCTTTGTTAATATTGACTGTAGAGTAAATCTACTTTGGGATTTCAAAAGCTGGTATTTTTACACGAATTTAGAAGAAAAAACTTTTTGCCTAGGTGAATTGCGGTCAAAGTTAGCCACTTTTATTATTTAATTTATATTTATATAAAATTCTCCTGTAACAGTGTTAGTTACCATACTCCTCCGAAACAACTTCACCGATTTTTATGAAATTTTACACGTATATCCTCTAGGACTGAGAATAGGTTCTAATCTATTTTTCATGCCCATAAATTGTAAGGGGGGTTGCCCCCTTGAGTTTTTTTTTGTTTTTTTTTGGACAAAATTGTCTACCTTAATTTTGTATGGTGTAGAATTAAAAAATACATACAACTCTTAATTTTCACTCTTCTATCACCAACCCCTATTTTTTAATAATTTATGAAATTATATATGTATATTCGGTAGGTCTTAGAATCGGTCGTAATCTATTTTTAATATCCTTGAGTGAGAAGGAGGGTTCCCCCTAACATTTTGTAATGTTAGGTGGGGATATGTGTACATAACGTACTCTACAAGACTACGAGTACATACAAATTAAAAAAATTATGATCAAAATCCATCAAGAAGCTCCGGAGATATTAATTGCAGCATATGTTTGAAGAATCAATTCATTTTTTCAGTGCACGGATTGTAATAATTATTCCCCTCCACCGACCACGAATCGATTTCGTTAGGATGTAATTTTTAAAGCTTTATTAACCACTTCATTGAAGTTCAAAGTTGAGTCAAACTTTGCGCATAAACTATATACCTTGAACTTCAAAATAGCGCTAATTAGGTTGCTTAATTGTTATAAACAAAGTAGTTGTGAATTAAATAAAAAAAAGTGGTTAACTTTGACCGTAATTAACCTAGACGAAATTTGTTTTGAAAATTCGTGTAAAAATACCAGATTTTCAAATTCAAAAGTTAGCGAAATTATTCCGATTCGATTTTTTTGCATAAACTTACTCAAAAAGAGGTCCTTATAACATATCCACAGGGTGCCGGGCGGTGCCGTGGTCTAAAAATTGTTTAAACAATTTTTTTTAAACAAATTCACAAAAATAATTTTTTCATTTCAAACAAAATTTTTTAGATAAATTGGCTTATTCTGAGCAAAAAAGGTCTCCTGTCATTTTTTTCTAAAATTGATTGTTGTCGAGTTATATGCGATTAAAAATTTGAAAAATGCGAAAATGGCCATTTTCAAGGCTTAATAACTCGATTAAACATTATTATTACGGAATTCAAAAAATCACAAAATCAAGTTTCAAATCCCTTCTTCAAGGTTCTGAAGAGATTTTTGTCATTATTTTATTAGAAAGCTGTTATTTTTAATTATTAACAATTAGCGCTATAGTCCAGGATGCATCGTCGCCCCCGTTAGTGAAATTATTCCGATTCCATTTTTTTGCAGAAACTTACTCAAAACGAGGTCCTTATAACATATCCACAGGGCGCCAGGCGGTGCTGTGGTCGAAAAATTGTTTAAACAATTTTTTTTAAACAAATTCACAAAAATATTTTTTTTATTACGAACGATTTTTTTTAGATAATTTGGGTTATTCTGAGCAAAAAAGGTCTCTTGTGATTTTTCTCCAAAAATTGATTGTTGTCGAGTTATATAGCCATTTTCGCATTTTTCAAATTATAAATCGCGTATAATTCGACAACAATCAATTTTAGAAAAAAATCAAAAGAGACATTTTTTGCTGAGAATGTCCCAAGTTATCTAAAAAAAATTTGTTCGAGGTAAAAAATTATTTTTGTGAATTATAAAAATATATGTTATAAGGACCACGTTTTGAGTAAGTTTCTGCAAAAAAATGGAATCAGAATAATTTCACTAACGGGGGCGACGATAAATCCTGGACTATAGCGCTAACTGTTTATGTTTAAAAATAACAGCTTTCTAATAATATAATGACAAAAATCTCTTCAGGACCTTGAAGAAGGGACTTGAAACTTGATTTGGTGACTTTTTGAATGTCATAATAATAATGTTTAATCGAGTTATTAAGCCTTGAAAATGGCCATTTTCGCATTTTTCAAATTTTTAATCGCATATAACTCGACAACAATCAATTTTAGAAAAAAATGACAGGAGACCTTTTTTGCTAAGAATAAGCCAGTTTATTTAAAAAAATTTTATTCGAAATGAAAAAATTATTTTTGTGAATTTATTTAAAAAAAATTGTTTAAACAATTTTTCGACCACGGCACCGCTCGGCACCCTGTGGATATATATTATAAGGACCTCTTTTTGAGTAAGTTTGTGGAAAAAAATCGAATCGGAATAATTTCGCTAGCGGGGGCGACGATACTGCCCGGTCTAAGTAGTTTTAGTCTAGAGTCAATATTAACAAAGTTATTCAAATTGTTTATAAGCCAAAAATGACCCTACTTTAGAAAAATATTTTCGGAATGATAAAAATGAATTTAATGATTTTTTTTAAATGCGTTGAAATTGTAACTATTCTTCTTTCACGTGGTTTTCACAGAATTGCTCTATCATTATTATTTTCTGAACAATAACATTGCAAAAAAGCTCTTTGGGATAAACAAATTGAATAATATTTAAACTAATTGACGAATCGGCTTTAAATTTTTTGTAGATTATATGGACTGTTTGACTCAACTTTTCATGCAATATGAAAGTCTTAAGGTAATTTTCGCAAAATTTATAGCAATTTTTTTCGTTTCGAAATTTTAATTTTATTTTGAAATTTCCGAAGCAACAAAGGATCGGACTAAAATTGAAAAACTGCCATTTTAAACCTTTGCTCATCTACTAAAAGAAGGATACTGTAAATAAGATATTTAATTACTCTATTTTCACCTGTAGCGATTTAAACGAAAAAACTGCCATTTTTAACGCTTATTTGTTAATAACTAAAATTCTCGTCCGAACTGTGACGGGAATTTTTGTATTTATAATGTATTAGGTATATAATACCCAAAAAACCCATTTGAAATCTGGCTGCTCAAGTGTCCCGAACATGGTATATTTTTGCCTTATTTCCCTGGCGTACATACAAAAATAGCAGCTACTTTAGAAGCCGGTAGCAGCAGCAGTTACTAAGAACCAGATAGCAGTTAAAAAAGCAGTCTACTACTTAGCACCCCATCTCAACCATAAATAACCTATCCACAAAATAAAGTGTTTCTTACCCAAACTATTCATTCTGTAGTTAAAGGAAACAACCACAACACCTTCATCTACGAGATACTGAAAATCATATCCTGTAGGATTTCCATAGATAAAAAATCCACCGTATATGTATACATACACGGGAAAACCAGTTATATTCTCTTTGTATGGTAGCTAAAATATAATCAAAAATATTTAGATTTTCCCATTTTCTTTCTATTTTATTGAAAAGCAAAAACTAAATAAGCAGGTAATTAAATAAAAAAAGAAATTTTTAATCCAAAGCATTCTCTAGCTACTATATTTTTTAGGTGACTACTACTAATACAATGAAAATTATTTCATTAACTATTTATAGTCCGTTCTTTAACGGTAAAATATTGCAAAACCTCTAAATTTTAAAGAACCGCTTGGATTGACATGAAATTTGGCATACACATAGCTAACAAGTCAAAGAAAAAAAGTGATATTGTGCCGATATGTGCTTTTGCCCTGGGGGTGGTTTTCACCCCTTCTTGGGGGTGAAAAAATATTCGTCCAAAGAAAGTCAGGAAATGGATAAACTGGCTAATTTTAAGTGACTTTTGTTCTGTAGAGTTTTTTCACTAAGTCAATACTTTTCGAGTTATTTGGCAGTGAATATGTTCATTTTTTCAACAAAATAACCACGATTTTAGACGGTTTTTCGCAAATAACTCAAATACTAAGTATTTTGTCGAAAAAACATTCTCAGCAAAAATATATCCTGTAAAAAATTTAAAAAAATGGTGTATATATCACGTCTCTACACCTAGTAGAAGCAGAGTTATAGCTAATGAAAAATAGGTTCATATTCGTCAAATTCCAAATGGAACACTTTAACGTGAAATAACCAAAAATGAAGCACATTTCGGGGAAAACTCATTACAACTTATTTAAAGTGTTCAAAAAAAGCTTCATTTTTGTTTTATAAAAAAAATTCTAGCATCAAAATTAAACAAGTTACGCTCAAAATAAAGTTAGTCCCTTTTGGTTTTGGTAAAAAAATCGAGAAAATCACCCCCTAATTAGTATCTTAAATTAACTTAATCGTTACGACTCACAAGTTTCTTGACTCGTGTATACATTGTTTATATGATCTGTAAGTTTCATCGGTTCAAAGTCCTTATTATTGAAAGGGCTGTAGTTAAAAGGGGTTGAACTGATCACGATCAGTCACTGATCACGAATGTATGCAAATTTAGAAACCCCAAATCTCAATCAATTTTTGTCTAACAGAAAAACAAAAAAATACATGATATTCAGAAAAGCAAATCTGACTTTTTTTGTTTTTCGAGATTTTTGGTATCTCTAACAATTTTTAAGATATTTTGAAAAAAAGCACATTTTTCAAAATTTAAATTTTTCAAAATTTTACTTTGAAACCAAATTTTTATCAAAAATAAGTACTTTAAATCGATGAAACTTACAGATCATATAAACACAACATAAGTAAAATAATTTGTGGAGCGGTAACGATTAATTTCATTTAAGTTGCTATTTAGGGGGTGGTTTTCCCGATTTTTTTTTGCAAAAACAAAAGGGACCAACTTTGTTTTGAGCGTAACTTGCTTAAATTTAAAGCTAGAAACTTTTTGTAAAAACAGAAATAAAGCTTTTTTTAAATACTTTAAAAAAGTTAAAATGGGTTTTTCCCAAAAAAAGCTTAATTTTTTGGATATTTCACGTCGAAATATTCTATTTGAAATTTGGTGAATATGAATATATTTTTCATTGACTATAACTCTGGTTCTACGAGATCCAGAGACCTAACGTGTACACCATTTTTTTTACTTTTTTATAGGCTATATATTTGCTAAGAACGTTTTTTTCGACAAAATACTTACTTTTTGAGTTGTTTGCGAAAAACCGTCTAAAAATGTGGTTATTTTGTTGAAAAATGAACATATTCACTCGCAAATAACTCGAAAAGTGTTGACTTGGCGAAAAAGCTCTATAGAACAAAAGTTACTTAAAATTAGTCAGTTTACCCATTTCCGGACTTATTTTGGACATATATTTTTTCACCCCCAAAAGGGGGTGAAAGTCACCCCCAGGGCAAAAGCACACATCGGCACAATATCACTTTTTCTCTTTGACATGTAAGCTATACGTATGCCAAATTTCATGTCAATCCAAGCGGTTCTTTAAAATTTAGAGCAAAAACCGTGAAAGAATGGACTATTAATTTAACGTTTTATTTCGTTTATCCAGATATTTTCAAATATGTAGGTAAATGGTATAAACATCATGAGTCTTAAGGAAAACGTAAGTGGCATTAAGAGAGGGTTATGATAAGCAGGCAGTATTATAAGTTTATAAAAATCTTAAAAAGTTCTGTACAGTCACTGGACTCTGATCGCGTTTTGATTTAACACATGTGCCGGTTTCACTCACGGATGAAATAGTTCGTAGTTTTAAACGTTTTTAATGGATCCGCGATTATTTTATGTCGAATTACTGTCTTAGCGTTTGTTCAATGGTAATTGTACCCAAGATAAAGGTCCAACTGATATAGATGTATTGTACACGGTGGCTAACACAAGAGTGATCTTTTGGCTTGAGCTGTTAGTACCAGAGATACCGAACATATTTTCTTTGTTCACAAAATGTCCAGCAAAATTGTTTGTATGGGTAGGGGTGAAATTAATTAGGGATGTCTAGGTACTATTAGTCAGTAGTAGGATATTAATAAGGGCTGGCTTAAGGGGTAGTTTGAAATTGATCATGAAAATGATTGAAATCATACAGCGAAAAATATGTGATTATTTTGAACAACTTTAAAATTAATAAAATAAAACTACTGCTCAAACTAAATTACTTACTTGGGGTGTAAACACATTCAAATACAAACAGTCTTCATTTTCTCTTTTGTCATCTGTGTAATATTGAAGTTCGTAAGGAATTAGTGGTGGTAATTGGGTTAAACATATTTTCGTAATATTTACAGTTTCTTTGACGCCTTTCCATTTTTTGGGAGAAATAGGTTCCTAGAAAAAATATACATACAACATGAATTAGATATATTCAATGGTAAAAAAGAAATTAGGAGTAAGACAAATTACCTGTTTTATTAAATTACTTAAATTACTAACTATCTGTTACTTTAATTTAGTTTTTTACATGGAGATTTAGATATGCAGATTTGGGTTAAAGAGAAACAGGCTTAAAAATTAAAATTATCAACAAAAGACTTAAAGATAAATATTGTGTATTACCTAATTTTAAGAATACGAAATGAAACAAAGCAGTTGGTAAGAAGAACAAAAAATGAACACTGGGAACGGTTTACAAAAAGAATGGAAAGCGACTTCTACGGTACACAAATGGAGATTCATAAGAAACCAACGGAAAGAAATGGCAGAATTGAAGGAATACAATAATATACCAGCAAACGAATGGGAAAGATACTTGACGAAACAGTTTAAGGGAAAGAAAAATAATAATCAACACAATAACGTACCTGAATTAAGACACGAAATAGAAATCAGTTTTCAAGAAGTAGAGATAGCCATAAATTCACTCAAAAATAGAAAGTCACCAGGACCAGACGGAATAACCAAGGAGCTTCTAAAATACGGAGGAGAAAGTATAACCCTAGAGATCACAAAGCTTATACAAAAATTAATATTGCACTGCAAGATACCAGACGCATGGAAAAACAGCATAATGATACTAATGTTCAAGAAAGGAGACAAAGAAAACCCCAACAATTATAGAGGTATAAATCTACTGAACACCGCACTTAAGCTAACCACAAAAGTCCTAATCAACAAAATCAATAAACTAACAACTTTATCAGATGAACAACAAGGATTCAGATCCGGAAGATCCTGCGTAGACGCCGTATTTGTACTGAGACAAATCACAGAAAAAGCCATCGAGTACAATAAACTACCATATCTATGTTTTATGGACCTGACAAAGGCTTTCGATCGCATCCAATTCGGAGACGTGTTACACTTACTGCATAGAAGAAACATGCCAATCAATATTATACAAACCATCGAAAACATCTATTTTCATAATCGAATACAGACAAAGATAAATGGAAAACTAACACGCGGAGTCAGACAAGGTGACTCGTTAAGCCCACTGCTCTTCAATATAATAATGGACTAAATAATAGAAGCAGTACGTAAAGGTCATGGTTACAGAATGGGGAACAAAGAAATCCAAATATTATGTTATGCAGAAGACGCCGCGTTAATCGCCGAGAGAGAAGACGATCTCCAAAGATTAACACGCATCTTCAATAGGGCTTTTCATCGATTGTCATTTGTTTTGAGTTTCTGCGTCATGTGTCACATAATACTAATATATCTACGCCATACGTCTTTGGTTTTTATCATTGTTATATACCAATAACGTATGGCGTAGATATATTAATATTATGTGACATATGACAGAAGCTCGAAACAAATGACTGTGAATGAAAAGCCCTATACAACAGCCAAGAAATACAATATGATAATATCAGCAGAAAAAACCAAATGTAGGACAACATCTAAATACCCACTATGATGTAAAATCGAAATTGATGGGAAAATAATAAAGCAGGAAGCAAGGTTTAGATATCTGGGAATATATATAACAAGTTACGGAGATGTTGAAGAGGAAGTACGACAACAATGCTTAAAAGCAAGTAAAGAGGCGGGATCTCTTAATGACACAATTTGGAAGAACAAACACCTAAGACAAGACACAAAAGCAAGAATCTATAAAGCAGCAATTAGACCTATATTGACATAAACGGCGGAGACAAGTCCTGACACATCTAAAACGAGACGACTACTAGAAACAACAGAGATAAAAATACTTCGACGAATATCAGGGAAAAGTCTGTTAGAAGACATTAATAGATGGGTAACAAAACCGAAACAGGAGTGGAACGGACACATTAGTAGAATGGCAGAAAACAGGATAGTATGAATAGCACGAGATAAGTCACCAAATGGACGGAGAAGTATCGGCAGACCAAGAAAAAGATGGTGGGATAACTTAAACAATTTAGGAGGCTAATATTGAAGAAGAAACAGGCTTTAAAACCTACATACAAGAAGGAAGAAGAAGAAGAAGAATCTAATTTTATAAAAGCCTAGGACGACACGTCAAGCGGAAACGCTGTATGTCCTGGACCATAACTCCTGGTTAATTGTATGATTTATTTATTATTTATACAGGGTGAGTTTTTAGTGTGGGATCGGTCGATAATTCCATTATGTTATAGAATATCGAAAAAAGTTATTTAGAAAAAATGTAGGCAATGATATTCTCCACGCTTGGAAAATATGTCCATTTCTACAGGGTGATCAATAACAGCGTGGCATATCAAACATATAATTTTTTAAATGGGACACCCTATATATTTTTTCATATTTATATTCCCCTTATAATTCTTGTTCATATAATATAGGGTTCTGCATTACTATACGGAGTATTTAACAAGTTATGACCATTTTTATTTCGAAATCCCTATGAGATTAACACCCTGTATATAAAGAACTAATTCATAGACCATAATTTGTTTTATGTAGTAAGATAAACAATATACTGTAGTTTTTAAATTAAGTCCAATTGAAATCATTGACGAATGTTTGTATACAGGGTGAACTACAAAACCCAATTACGATTTTCTCTATTTTTTTAAATGGATCACCCTATATTTTATTTTTCAAAAATATCGTATTTATTATACTCTTTCATTTTTATATAGCGTTCCCTATACCTAAACTTATTACTTTCGGAGATATTTTTAGTTTTCTTCAACTTTCGGGAATACATTCAATTTTTTTAGTAGAAATAAGTTGGTTTTGAATGATAATTAAACAAAATTATTTTTATTCAATAAATAACTAACACAAAATATAAACCACAGCAATATGCAATGAATGTATCAATAAATGTGATATTAAGGAATTATCATATTTTCTATATACAAGAATCATACAATTCCTACAAAAAAATATAGGTATCTTGTGTATAATAAAATTACAAGATTATTTTTATTTAATAAACAACTCACACAAAACATAAATCAAAACAATGTACAACTAATTTAATAGTTTTTAGATTATTATATCAACAGCATCCTAAGCCAAGAAGTTTTTAGTAACACATTCCTAATTGCAGATTGTGACCCGCAGTTATTAATAATATAATTTTCATATTAAATTTCATTAATATGCATAAAGAAATCCCTACTTTGATAACACTCAAACTAGATGATCTATAAATGTTTAAGGTGATATAGTTAGAGATTATGAGATTGGTCCACATTTTTAACGGTTGAGGTACTTTTACGGCGGTGCTCCAGTTCTTCCAAAATTGATTTTCTTCAAGTGGGGCTATATAAAAAAACCTTGTATACCAGAAGCATCCAACAACGCTTGATGATATGAAAAATAGAATAAAAGAAGCTTTTAATAATATTGACTTACAAAGAAATGTGGCTCGGTCATTTGAATATCGGTTATGTACAAAATTGCATAGACGTCGAAAGTGGTCATTTTCAACATTTACTTTAGACTTATATCCTTAACATCACATTAATTGATACATTCATTAAATTTTGTTATGGTTTATTTTTTTGTTAGTTATTTATTGAATGAAAATATTTGTTATATTATTACATAATACTTATTTGTTAAGTTATTTATATTTATAAGAATTGAATGTATTCCCGGCAAATGAAGAAAACTAAAAATATCTCAGAAACTAATAAGTTTAGGTATAGGAGATGCTATATAAAAATGAAAGAGTATCATAAATACAATATTTAAAAAAAAATAAAATATAGGGTGATCCATTAAAAAAAAATTGAGAAAATCGTAATTTTGTTTTGTAGTTTAAAACTGCTTATAAAAATGAATGTTCTACTAAAAAATTCTTGGCTTAGAATGCTGTTGATATACCAATCTAAAAACTGTTACATCAGTTGTATATTGCTTTGATTTATGTTTGATGTAAGTTATTTATTGAAAAAAATTATCTTGTTATATTATTATATACAACAAAAAGTTTTTTTAGGAATTTTACGATTCTTGTATATTAGGGAAATATGATAATTTCTTAATATCACATTTATTGGTATATTTACTGCATATTGCTATGGTTTATATTTTGTGTTAGTTATTTATCTAATAAAAATAATTTTGTTTAATTATCACTCAATACTAACTTATTTCTACTAGAAAAATTGAATGTATTCCCGAAATTTGAGGAAAACTAAAAATATCTCGGAAAGTAATCAGTTTAGATATAGGAAATGCTATATAAAAATGAAAGAGTATATTAAATACAATAATGTTGAAAAAGAAAATATAGGGTGATCCATTTAAAAAAATACAGAAAATCGTAATTTGGTTTTGTAGTTCACCCTGTATACAAATATTCGTCAATGATGTGAATTGGACTTAATTTAAAAACTACAGTATATTGTTTATCTTATTACATAAAAGAAATTATTGTCTACGAATTACTTCTTTCTATACAGGGTGTTAATCTCATGGTGATTTCGAAATAAAAATGGTCATAACTTGTTAAATACTCTGTATAGTAATGCAAAACCCTATATTATATGAACAAGAATTATGAGGGGAATATAAATATGAAAAAATATATAGGGTGTCCCATTTAAAAAATTATATGTCTGATATACCACGCAGTTACTGATCACCCTGTAGAAATGGACATATTTTCCAAGCATGGAAAATATCATTGTCTACATTTTTTTTAAATAACTTTTCTCGATATTTTATACCATAATGGAGTTATCGACCGATCCCGCACTAAAAACTCACCCTGTATTTTAAACAAATGATATAGGTACGTTCTATTAAAATATTTTTAAATATAATTAATTATATTATTTATTTATTTCTTAGATTTTAAACAATAGTTATTTATGATATAAGTGTTAAAAGTACACGTTTAAGGCACGCATGTGAAAGTTCGCAGAATGAGTGAAGCGAGTTCTGCAACTTACATGAGTGCCTTAAAAATGTACTTTTTAACACGCATATCATACAATATTTTTTCTACAAACGTAATTACAGGACAATATCTACAAAAACTTTTACTTGAACTTTCCATACTTGAACTGACATTCCTATTGCCTATTCGCGGTGTGCAAGTACTTGGAAGGGAAACGAGAAACGACCGTGCGCGAGTCGCGGAGAAATATTGCAACTATCTTAAATAATTCATATTGTCAATTGAAATTGTCAAATTGACGTATATTTCATACCTTCTGTCATTGAAGCAGAAAAATTATATATTGCTCCACAATATTGATATGATATGGCAATTATTATATAAAGGTAAATTTAATTAATTGTATTTTGCTTGCAGTACTGCATTTTAATAACTAATTTTATTTACTACATACAATTGTTTACGTTTGCATAACATAACCTGCATCTTATTTTTTCTTCTTATTATTTTTTTGGACTATGGCCTTGACAATTATCCAGCAACCAGGACTAATATAATTGGCCAATATAATTAAAAATGCGAATAAAAGTACAGAGCGTAGAAATAGAGGTCGCTTTGCCGAACTTGCACGGTCCCAATACGGTCAATCCGAACTGCAGTGCCATAAAAATTTTAAAGCACTAGTGCCTTAAAGTAGCATTTTTAACGCTCGTATGGAGTGCTAAAAATTGTATTTTTAACACGGTTGTAGAAAAATTATGTTATGGTTCTTTTCATGAGCATTTTTCAGTGCGTCATAAATGATAGAAAAAGAGGTTAGTCCGTGATATATACACATTTATGACATTTATTCTAACATGACATTTTAGATAAATCTGACAGTTGTCACATTTTATTTGCAATTTGGCATAAAAACAAATCAATTGTGTTTATTGCATTTATAAAATGATATTTTCTTT
Organism: Diabrotica virgifera virgifera; assembly: GCF_917563875.1. Lineage (NCBI taxonomy): Eukaryota > Metazoa > Arthropoda > Insecta > Coleoptera > Chrysomelidae > Diabrotica > Diabrotica virgifera. The sequence goes on along the minus strand of NC_065443.1, from coordinate 68,432,826 downwards.
GATTTGTTTAGTCATATAAATTGTACAGATTAAATTTTTTTTGTATATAGAATAATATAATATTATTTAATAGCGCCATCTATTAACAACTAGATTAAATGTTATAAATGTCACCGACGAAATGTAATCAGAGACGTGCGTTTTTTCTGTCACATACAATTTAATGCGTTAGAGAGAAATCGAAAAACTGTGACGCACTGAAAAATGCTCATGAAAAGAACCATATATTAAAATAATGCAATTAATTATTATGTTTGCGCCTAACGGTACCTGCTAACGTATCAACAAAGCATACGTTGTTTACTTTTGACAGAACCGTCAAAGTCAAACTAAATATTAAATCATTAATAAAATATAAATATCATTTGACACTAAATTTAATTATTATATAAAATAAATAAGATGTTCAAAAATAAAATTTGAGTATATTTTGAAAGGCATATATTAACAACTAACGTTAAAAAGGTTAGTAGAAATATATTGCTTTTATTATTATTACAAATTAAATGTTTACATTTTTATAACCGACTCCCCTTTAACGGAAGAAGATGGACTCTTCCATCAATTTTATGTGTCGTTTTACGTTTAGAATATACTACTAGAAATATTTACTACTTCATCAGTAGGTACTTTATTTTTATGAAAATAAATCAATAAAACAATAGATACTTTTTTATAAAAAATAATTTAAAGCTTTATGCTACTTTATATTATTTACTTGGTTTACATGTAAGACGTTTATTATCTTAAAAATTTAATTTTTAATAATTCTTTTGAATGCTTGTTAATCCTAAAATTAAAAAAAATTGAATGGAGTGACTGTAGACGGCAGTTAATTGGATCCCCGTCGCATGGTGATGTGCAAAATCACTAATTTTATTATAAAAAGTATTGATAAATCCTTACCGAAAATCTCAATTCTCCGATTGGTGGTTCAGCATAAGGAATTTCTCTAAAGGCGTAGTATGGTTTTCCACTATTAGAAGTTTCTCGAATGCCCTGTATACTTCCATCTGAAAGTTTAATTATGGGCTTTTCCTAAAAAAGTACGCATTATGATCGTAGCTAAAAGTTATTGTATAATCAAAATTAATTAATTTGACCTATTTTGTGTAAATAGAAAATAAAAAGTTTTTTTCTGGTGATTATTTTCTGTTGCAGTTTTCAATATTGGTTTTGAACGTCAATAAATTCGATAAATTACTTATTATACGCATTTTCTTTAATCTATATATTATTATATTGATACGTAAACACTAATTACGCAGTAAGTGTCTGTACATACAGTGAGCATGTAAAGGTTTGCATAAATTCAATATTTCTGTACCTAAAAATATGTTGACAAAATCCTCGGACAGGTCGATTTATATTTTAAAATTATGATTTTTTGGCATGTACATTATTCTAGTGACGTTATCCATTTGGGCGTGATGACGTAATCGATGACTTTTTAAATGAGTATAGGGGTTGTGTGCTAGCTCATCTGAAACGTTATTCAATTCTCTATTCAATAATATAAACATTAACATATTTACTTATAGGTACAGTGTGTCCAAATATTTTTTATTACTTACATAAATTGCCACAAAAAGAAGAATCTATGGAATTTATTTAATTTAAAATACATTTTACTGCTGTCAGAAAACAGAAAAAATGTTTATTTCACAAATAAACATCTCTTTTCTATTAAATTCAATGTTCAAGCTGCCACCCACCTGCCTCTTGGCAGTTTGAACATTTAATTTAAGCAAAAAGCAATGTTTATTTGTCAAATAAACATTTTTTCTCTTTTCTGATAGTAGTAAAATTGATTTTGAATTAATTAAATTAAATACATTCTTCTTTTTGTGTCAACTAATTTAATTTAAAAAATATTTTGGACACCCTGTATAAATAATTATGTTAATGTTGATACTACTGAATGAATCGCTTATTTCAGAAACAACCTAAGTCACATTTTAGCGATTTTGAGTTTATTACACTAACACGTTTTTGTGTGGGACTAAGGTGGTTTCAGAAATATAATGCATATTTTAAATCGTTAAAACATCAACTATGCTTATGGGACTTAGGTGTATTCTGCATTATATTGTGTGTAACCAACAGAAATATAATGTTGAAAGTGAACAAAGTGAAAGAAACAAAATATGACTTAGGTTGTGTCTGGAATAAGCGATTCAAATAGAGAATTGAATAACCTTTCAAATGAGCAAGCACACGACCTCTATTCTCATTTAAAAAAATCATCGATTAAGTCATAACGCCCAGATGAATAACGTCACCAGTATGATATACATGCCAAAAAATCATAATTTAAAATATATCGACCCGTCCGAGAATTTTGTCAAAATATTTTTAGTTACAAAAATATTAAATTTATACAAACCTTTACCTCCTCACTATTTATATCCTTCCAATTTTCATCTCTTATAAAAGCTGGACCCGTATTTAAAATTTTTATTTCATCCTTCTTCTTTTACTTTCTTCAAGAAATTTAAACAAAACTTAGATGCGATAGGAAAATAATTTCAGAAAGTTAATTACACAAAAGTCTTTTGAAAAAATGTAATACTTACTTTACATGAATCCGAACCCCCAATAAATATAATTGGAAAAATTATAAAACATAAGACAAATCTTTCCATTGTCCAGTCTCCTACAGGTTATATTAGTAAGAATTGGTCAATATAATATGTTGAAATTCGCCGAATGATATTTTTAAATTTATATCAATGTAGATGAATTATTACCCAAATAATAAGATAGTGGCCCAAATTATACTAATCGTAATAATTATTACATATTTATATCTTTGGTGTGTTATTTTATATACATAATAATGTATTTGTTAGTTTGGTATAGTGTCAAGGTTAATAATTTCTATTAAGATATTATTTTATGTATATTATTTATCGTTATTCGTCTAAAAGCAAAACTATACTAAATTTACGTTCAAGATGCACTAGAAATAAACAAACCAAGACACGTTAAATGTTACTAGGAGCAATCCCGAATCATAATTTACAATGTTTAAACTTTGGAAATCATGATTTGGGATTTACAATGTATATACATTGTAAATTATTATTCGGTGTGATCCTAGTAGCATTTAACGTGTCTTGGTTTGTTTATTTCTACTGCATCTTGATTGTGAATTTAGTGTAGGTACTAATTTTTTTTATTGTTAACATGATCATCACGTTCACCACTCTCACTATAATCATTTTTTTATTCAAATTAAATTCAATGTGCATGCATTTTATTGTCCTAACAAATGTTATATTTATGTCATCTCGATTTTTGATATTTTTCAAACGTAAAAGTTTACTCAAAATTACTCGAATTCATCAACATGTATTATTTTACAATAGAAAAAGAGCATATACGTGTATGATTGAAAACGTTGCAAAACTACATATGATTTGCGAAACTAGTCAAAGAACCAGGATAAAAATAAGTAGTGTGATGAATGACTTGACATTTAGTCTTTTATCAAGATAAAAATATACCCAAGAGCCAGCAAAACAATTCCAGTAGTCGATGCAAAACAATTTTTATTCAACAATTCTACTGGGTTAAGTAAAACTATATCGTACATTCCCCATAAAGACATATTTGATTTTTTTTAAATAATTGAATGGATAATGATGGATAACTCCAAAAGACTTTCCGTTTAAAATCAAAATCTCTTCAGTTCGAAAGGATTTTTCTGAATTGAATTTGGACACTTTGTGCGCATTAAATGCACCATAAACATTTTTTTTTATAAATTTTGTGGAACCTGTGTTAGACATCACCAGTTTACTTTATAAAAGAGTTCTGGTCTTTCAGCCACGAGTTCTGCTTTTTATTGCGCCGTCTGCTTTCAAAAGTTGGCGATCCAAATGGCAACTGTAGATTTGAAAACTGCTGCATGAAAAATTTGTTGAGCGGTCAAACCATCTTCTTAGATCCTTCAGCCACGAGTTCTGGCGTCTTCCTACAGATCTTTTGCCCTGTACTTTACCTTCCAACGATATGATGCCATGGCAAGCGATCAGCTGATCTACCAGAGACGACAGGAGGAGTGTCCGTGTTGACGCATTCCTTCTTCATAGCACCGCTGGGGGAAACCGAAAGAGAGAGCATCAAGAGCATATTTAAGACGAGCCAGGAGAATGAGAAAATCAGTCGTTGCTAGCGTGTTGAACTAGCAATGGCTCGATTGGCGCTATTGGCAGAGATGCACCGTATCTTGAGGTGGAACTGTGCCTAGGCGGATGCCATTGTGATAAGTGGCGTCCATCATAGTAGCGAGGAACGAGTGACTGCGTGTCGCTGTTGTGTGAAATGCGGTGTCTTCGTATATGGCTATGTTAATTTAACCTAGCGAGATTGTTATTGTATATATTGTGCTGTTTCTCGTATCATTTGAATGTTGCTATTATGATCGGTCATGTTTTACATGACCGAGTAAAACATGACCGACTCATGGAAATTCTAAAAACTAAAAACCTAGATGAAAGAGATTTAAGACTAATAACACATCTCTATTACAATCAGCGAGCAATAGTAAGAATAGAAAAAGAAACATCTGAAGAAATGGAAATAAAGAGAGGAGTCAGGCAAGGCTGCATACTATCACCTCTATTATTTAACGCCTATTCTGAAGAGGTAATGCGAGAAACTCTGGAAAATGAAACAGTCGGCATAAGAGTACATGGAGTCTTAGTTAATAACATCAGATATGCAGATGATACAGTAATAATAGCCGATAGTTTACAAGACCTGCAAATACTCATGCGTAAAATAGTAAGGCGTAATAGGGAGTACGGACTCTCTCTCAATATCAATAAGACGAAGTTTATGAAAATTAGTAAAAACAACCATAATACTAACGAAATCTTGATAGTAGAGGGCCAGCAGATCGAAAGAGTAAAAAAGTACACTTACCTAGGAACACTTATAACCGAAAATAATGACTACTCTGCAGAAATCAAAGTCAGAATCGAGAAAGCACGTTCTAATTTTATGAAAATGAAAAATGTCCTATGTAGCAAAGATTTAACATTAGCTCTTAAAGTACGCCTAACAAAATGTTACGTATATAGTCTACTATACTATGGACTGGAATCATGGACGTTAAATGTAGAGACAATGAGACGACTTAACGCCTTTGAAATGTGGACCTATAGAAGAATTATGAGGGTTTCCTGGGTAGATAGAGTTACGAACAATGAAGTACTGAGAAGAATAGGTAAAGAGAAGGAAGTTGAACTTACAATTAAAGAAAGAAAACTACAGTATCTCGGACATGTGATGCGGGGCGAGAAGTATGGCATCCTGCGACTCATAATGCAGGGAAAAATAGATGGCAGAAGAAGCATCGGCAGAAGACGAATTTCATGGCTGAAGAACCTCAGAGAATGGTTTGGATGCAGCTCAAAACAACTATTTAGAGCTACTGCCTCAAAAATTAAAATAGCTATGATGATTGCCAACCTCCGTAGCGGAGATGGCACCTGAAGAAGAAGAAGATTATGATCGGATAACTGTAATAAAGTTTAATATGATTTTTCGTTTGCAGAAGATGGCATTATATTTTATTTTATATGTTTTAAACTGTATATAATTATCAGTAGTAATTGCACAAGAGCTCTAAAATTATCGAATTTTTCCCGAGTGACGGGAAAATTATATCAAAGTGTCACGGGGGCAACAATTCGATAATAATTTTAGAGATCGAGTGCAATTTGCTGCGATTATTTGATGAATAAAACTGTTTAAAACCAAAATTGTAATTTATTTATGTAAGTACAAATTAGTACAATTAAACACACAGTTGTTTTGACGGTTGAAAGTCATCATTTTTATGGCTTTAAAAACATTAATTGTCATTAATGTCACTGAATGTATTTTTTCGTAGCAACGAAGGGCATCTGACGTAATATACTTGACGACGGGATATTATCAAAAATTATCACTTTTATTTTTATTTCTGTAGCTTTCTATTGGTCAGAGTCTCCTATGAATGAAATAATCTTAAATATATTTACTTTATTTTTAACCTGTTTTTTACTGAGTCTGTTGTCCTGACCTACCCGTTACACAATATGATTTGAGTTAAAGTGAGTTTATTGAATTGAATATTGAATAGGATTGAAGTGAGGTAATTGAATATATATTTTTTTCGGCGAGTACCACGGGCGCCCATATAAAAATTTTTAGGGGGGCAGACGTGAAGATGATGCACAATATATTTTGTATATTTTGGATAACCAGCGGGGGGCGTGTATGTGTGCATGGTATATGGGGCATGTGTGCATGTGCATGGTATATGGGGCATGTGTATGGGTGCTCATGGCGAGTACCTACTCAAGTTGATAAATCTAAGTATTCAAGCTTAAATCACGGGAAAAGATGCATTTTATAACATAAAGTTACTGAACCCTTAACAAAATACTCAGGAATAGGTATATCTAAATTAGTTCCAGAAGAAGTTGATAGCATCAAAATTAACCTGTGCTAGACATCACCAATTTACTTTATAAAAGAGCGGCAACTTAACCCTAAAATGATCTGCTTGTGACCACGGAATTTTACTGTATTAATTAGTGCAGTCACTGAAGGTCTTTACCTCCGATTTCGTCGAACCTGCATCGATTTTCATAAAAAATGGTGAGTGGTTAGAAGATACCTCATGCAACAAAAGTGTGAGATAGTGCCATCTTGCGGTTTTGGGGTTGATACCACCCCTTCTCCGGGCTGAAATTTATTTTATTAAGAAAACCCTATGAATCAATAGAAGGAGAAAGTGTAAGCAACATTTGTTACATTAAGTTATTAAAATAAATCAAATTTTTGAGTTAGATCAAAAAATTTAATTTTTCGTGAAAAAAATTCATCTTTTAAAGCGGTTTTTTATAAATCATTTAACACTATAAGTTTTTACAAAAAAGTTAATAGGTATAGTCGAACCCGCTTATTGGAATAGCCTTCGTGCCAGGCAAAATTATTCTTATAACCGGGATATTCTAATAACCGATCATTGGTGGCTAGCCGAAATAAGTGTACCGAATATACGTATAATAATAGTATTTATATACTATGCCAATATGTATAATGTATATGGTTTTACGTTTTTTTTATGTCAATAATACAGTAGTGTCACTAGTTCTTATCTATGTATTAAATAACAAATTACATTATGTGTATGTGAAAGAATACAGTAATTTATATGAAATGTATGCAATATATAGATATGTAAATATTTTCTTATTAAAATGCATATACATATAACAAAATTACTTATTTTTTCTTGGAAATCATCGGTAATTATATCTTTTTTTATGTTAATCCTTGTGGTCATCCTTTATCCATTGGTTGAATCGAAGTTGTATTGGCGGCAAGACATAGATTATTACATTATTGAACCTCACGTCTGGTTAAAGATCTTTTCTTTACAAATTTAACAAAGCCATGATTCACTTCTTGCAAACAAGTAGGTACTCTCTGGATAAATTCTAAATATGTAAACTGCTTCTAAAAATTTTATAACAGGCAACTAAGTGGGTGGAAATATGTATAGAACTTTGAAGACATATAAAAATTACTTAATGACACATGCATTTGTCGACTAAAGATCGAATTGGTACTCGTAAAAAAGTAATAAATATTTAAAATCAATGGGAAAAACCCAATAGTTGGCTGTATACTATAGTTTAAAAAACTCATACAGAAGTAAAAACTTCAACTTGTATTCTGGTATAAAATCGTTTATTAAAAAACTATCTAAAAAGTTATCCAAATGGATTGCAAAAGGTTTTCGTTCTGATTCAGCACATCTTCAGTGCCTAGAATGAAAAATTTTTAAGTTAGATTAAAGCAAAAGGGTTAAAATTGTGACTGTTAGAAAGAAAAAACATGTGGGAATACTTACATTCTGCTGAGTAGTTTGAAACTAGCACACTATTTAAAGTGGTAACCCCATATTATTATCGTTTTACTGTATCAAATTCATACCAATTAGTTGATAAACTTCAACTCATTATTCTCAATCCTGACATAATTATGCTTTCTTTTGACGTCAGTAACTTATTTACTTCAGAGCCCAAAATTGAAACTTTAAGTCTGGTAAAATCAATCTTAGTCAGCAAGTCTTTTCAGCCCAATGTCATTTCACCGATACTAGATATCCTTGAATTATGTCTATTTCAAGCTTTCTTTCAATTTAATAACAAATTCTATAAGCAAACCGATGGATTAGCAATGGGAAGTTGCTTGTCCCCATTCCTAGCTGATGTCTTTATGGATCATTTAGAGTCCAACCACATCATGAAAAATCCAGAAATTTTACATTGGTTCCGTTACGTAGATGACTGTTTGGTCTTCATTACTGAACATCATGACTCAGCTCAACAACTACTTCTTAAAATTAACCAAATCCACCCAAATATCAAATTTACCATGGAACTAGAATCTTCTCAGGCCATTAATTTTCTTGATTTATATATTGCAAGACTTAACGACCAATTCAACTTTGGTATCTTTCGTAAACCCACCCAAACCGACCTCTGACTCTAGTCATCCTCTTTCACTGGCAGCTTTCAGAAGTTTTATACAAATACTTTTCTCTATACATATGTCAACAGACTCATTCAATAAAGAACTTATTATCATAAAAAAATTGAAGAAAGACTTCTGTGTAAAAGCTATATTTATTAAAACCCCAATAAAGGGCTACATTAAAAGACAGAACGTTTTCGCTCTAAAGAGAGCATCATCAGTGTTCTAAGCCTAAAATAAGTACAACCATAATTAGTGAAGACAAGAGTAAAAAAATTTAAAGGTTGACCAAGATAAAAAATTAGGTTATTGGGACCGTGCAAGTTCGGCAAAGCGACCTCTATTTCTACGCTCTGTACTTTTATTCGCACTTTTAATTATATTGGCCAATTATATTAGTCCTGGTTGCTGGATAATTGTCAAGACCATAGTCCAAAAAAATAATAAGAAGAAAAAATAAGATGCAGGTTATGTTTAGCAAACGTAAACAATTGTATGTAGTAAATAAAATCAGTTATTAAAATGCACTACTGCAAGCAAAATACAATTAATTAAATTTACCTTTATATAATAATTGCATATCATATCAATATTGTGGAGCAATATATAATTTTTCTGCGTCAATGACAGAAGGTATGAAATATACGTCAATTTGACAATTTCAATTGACAATATGAATTATTTAAGATAGTTGCAATATTTCTCCGCGACTCGCGCACGGTCGTTTCTCGTTTCCCTTTCCAAGTACTTGCACACCGCGAATACTTACAAGCTCTACATGCTAAGCCACCAAAAATACATAGGTTAAAACCCTTAAAGTCAAGCGTCCACAGACCCGCATCGTACGCATCGTACGCAACGGATTTTAGTTTGACAATCGATAATGCGATCCGTACGATGCGGATCAGTGGACGCGGTTACATAAGTTTCTGTACAAGGCAAACTAAAATCCGTTGCGTACGATGCGTCCGATGCGTACGATGCGGGTCTGTGGACGCTTGCCTTAAAACGCCGACCAAAAGTCTTACATTGGCGTGTATTATGTTAAACCCTGGCGATGGGTGAAAATGAAAAAGATATACCTCACAGCATATAGGGGGGACCCCTTCGAAATTCCCTGCATTAAGAGCCAATATATGGTAGAGGTACATTTTCAGGGTACAAGGTTTCTGCCCATGTAATAATCTGACGCGCTCGAGTAACTGCAAAAATCCCCGCTTGGGCTCGCCTACCATAATTTTTTCCCAGGGTATGCGAAATCCTTCAGTGGATGTCTCGAGGTATTTTAGTTTTGAGTATTTCTTAAGTTATTTCTGAGTTATTTCTTTTGAGTTTTCTTAAAACCTATATTTTTTAACCTATTTCGTGATGTTTTGATTGTTATAACAGAAATGTCAGAATATTGTTTTATTTGTGCTAAAATGTTAACTAAAGGTGAAATTGTTAGATACTGTTGAAATTGTTGATACATCTGCATTTTTCAGGAGGGGTAGAACAATTATTTTTAAAATGTTTGAAAAAAAAGATTTACTTCAATATACTGAAGTTTTTCAAAAAATTAATTCAACTGCACAAAAAGCTATTAACAACGGAATTAGCTTTTTTCTCTCCATGTATGGAGCGTCTAAAAAAATTAAGTGCTTAGATAAGTTTCGATATGCATGTTTCATTAAAAATACTCAAAATAAAAAACAAGTGCAGTTATCTTGTCTTCCTCCAACCTCAACAGCGGGTCATCAGCATCTTTTTCGAGTATATTACCAAGTTTAAAGGTGGCTTTGTTATCAGCTAGACCCAAAAGACTGGGGTTGGAAGTTAGTCGACAATTCATTAGAACTTGGAAAAAGTTCAAATTTTAATTCCACCTGCACCGGAAAAACTTCTAAACACGAATTTTTGCAACTGCAAAAAGGGATGTAGCACTAAATGTGGTTGCAAAAAAGTTGGACTATTTTGTTCGGAAACATGTACTAATTTTCAACACCGGTAGTGCTCCAATATTAAATCACCAACCATTGAGGATTCTTTTGATTCTAACGAGGATGCAATGTGTCATTATTGGGGCAATTTACTTGTACCCAGGAGAAGAAGAAGAAGAATCAGAAGAAGAGAAACAAGGAGGAGAAGAAGAAGAATAAGGAGAAGATGAAGCAGAAGTATTATTAACCAATTGGATAAATTTCCCTTTTTTTAATTTATACCGCTTTTTACCACTTTTATCATTTTCAACCCTTGCCAGTATCAATAATTCAATAGCTTTAAATTAAACAGAATCGTAACGGATCCGTAGTATAGGCCTACAGGTGGGAGACTACGTTAAAAACGCGCTAGGTACACTACCTCAAAGGTGGAACCAGGGCCCGGGCCCCGTAGGTTCCCGCTTTAATGCGCTTTTTGCTTCCTTTGTTTCTAATTTGATTGGGACATTTTAAACTACACAAGTACACACATACGAAATGTAACTGCTTAATAGATTTTAATTTTTGTGTAGATACTAGATACTTATACATAAAAACGAAGAATATCTATTCCTCAAAAAACTTGAAAACAAAATTTATTGAAATACAGCGAACCCTGTTGTAAGGTTCCTTACACTTTTTACCTGCTTTCCAAAGCCCATGTTTCAACATTGTAAAGACTAACCGACAGGGCCTGCCTACACGTGGTAACTCAAACACTTGTATATTAGCAAGATTCATGAATAAGATGTAGGTAAACTACAAAGTTGTAAATGTGCACTGCAAGTTTTATACGGCCATAAAAATTATCCCAATACAATAGGCTCGACACTCGTGTTTATTGAACCGTCGACCGTCATCATTCAGTCTGTACTTTTATAGAGGTAGGTAATTCTTAAAAATTGAAATTAAATTATAAATATAGACAATAGTGGTAAGGATAACAAGACATTATAGTGCGATGCCACATTATGCGTTTTGACCTGATGCGTTTCCACCGCATCCAGTCAAAACGCATAGTGTGACAGGTCGGTCCGGTTGCGTTGGAAACGGATCCGTTTTGAGACATCGTTACTCGCTTAGGCCGATGTCAGATTATGCGTTTTGACCGGATGCGGTGGATACGCATCCGTTTCCAACGCAACCGGACCGACCTGTCACACTATGGGTTTAGCCTGGGCCTGGTGCAGTTAGTAAGCGCGTAACGATGTCTCAAAACGCATCCTTTTAACACTATGCGTTTTGACCGGATGCGGCGGAAACGCATCCGGTCAAAACGCATAATCTGACATCGGCCTTACAAACTGCACCAGACTAAACGCATAGTGTGACAGGTCGGTCCGATTGAGTTGGAAACGGACGCGTTATTACACTATGTGCGATGTCTTTTGACCGGATGTGGTGGAAACGCGTCCGTTTCCAACGCAACCGGACCGACCTGTCACACTATGCGTTTTGACTGGATGCGGTGGAAACGCGTCCGTTTCCAACGCAACCGTACCGACCTGTCACACTATGCGTTTAGTCTGGTGCAGTTTGTAAGCGAGTAACGATGTCTCAAAACGCATCCGTTTCCAACGCAACCGGACCGACCTGTCACACTATGCGTTTTGACTGGATGCGGTGGAAACGCATCCGGTCAAAACGCATAATGTGGCATCGCACATATATAGACACTAATTTCTTTTTAAGAAAATCTCCTCGTTTGATAAAAGATATCAACCCCACCGTTATCCAGGGGTTTTTTTGATATATTTTTTAAGCGTTTTATCTCCCTAGCCGTAGAGGTTTGTATGTAATTATTTAACTTATTTATAAATGTTTATGTTATTATTCAATTTCAGAATTTATTTTGTTGGTATAAATTTTATTCCAATGTTCATTTTTTAAAAGTTGTGTTAGTTTTCCGATAATAATGAGGTTTTTAATCATACGGTTTTTAATTATGACTGGAATTTTCGGATGTAGAAAATTTTTGAATTTCATTATTTATAAAAACGGCTGGCGTTAAATGATCAACCATGTGAGTATGAAAAACGATAGGATAAATATTAATTTACTGTTGTAATAGTCTATTGTTTTTTTAAAAAATTTTTTTTTGTTCTGATTCTGGCCTTGGTTTATAACCTTTAGCCACGTTATTAAATATAAAATTATTATTCATTTATATGTACCAGTATACACTTAAAAATAAAGAAATAAAGAATAATCAAAAATAAAGCTTACAAATAACAATGTCTGCTTATTATGTTAATAAATACAACAACTTTGCTAATTTTTTTTTCACTACGGTAGGAACTAAATCCGATTCATCCTCGCGGAGATTTAAAAAAAAAAGTTTGTAACATCAAAAGTAAGTAAATTTCGATCAAAATAATGTTGGTATCTGTTTTTTTGGTTGGTTAAAAGTCGTGAAAATCACTTTCTAATTAGCATCCGAAATGATATAGGTCTGGATCTCGCGTATGAAAAAAAAGTTGATTACTAGCAAGCTGGAAATTTGTTAAGAGGTTAAGGGTGTCTAGTAGGACAAACTTTGATATATGGGAACACTGGAACAGGGGAAGTTTTAATTGTGGAAAAGGGTAAAAATTTGGAACGGTCAGACCACGAAAATGGCACATGTATTTTGTCCGACAGAACAGACTTAAACTCTCCGAACAGAGATTAAACTCTCATGCAAAAATCAGACTGCTATTTATCACCAAATGGGCGTTTTAATGAGTGGAACATGTAGAATATGTCAAATGACAGGAATTATGACAGGTGATAAATAGCAGTCTGATTTTTGCATGAGAGTTTAATCTCTGTTCGGAGAGTTTAAGTCTGTTCTGTCGGACAAAATAAATGTGCCGTTTTCGTGGTCTGACCGTTCCAAATTTTTAACCTGTTCCACAAATAAAACTGCCCCTGTTCCAGTGTTCACATATATCAAAGTGTATCCGACTAGACACCCTTAAGCTATTAACAAATTTTCAGCTTGCTATTAATCAACTTTTTTTTCCTACGCGGGATCCAGACCTAATATTACCGCTTCACAAATTACTTTACTTATTGTTTATAAGATATGTAAGATTCGTTGGTTCAAAGTGCCTATTTTTGAAAAGGCTGTAGTCAAATGGGCTTAAACGAGTCACTAATCACAAAATTATGAGTGTATGCAAACTTTAAACAGACATAATATCTTAAACCCATTTTTGTCTTCAGAAAAACAAAAAGTAGAAAATATTCACAATAGCAAAACCTATATTTTTTTATACCAGTTAAAATTTTTGGTATCACCGATAATTAATAAAGTTATTTTGAAAAAACAAATTTTTTTCACAATAATTATAAATTTTTTTTAATTTAAAACCAAATTGTTTTCAAAAATGAGCACTTTGAAGCGGTAAAACTTACAGATCATATCAGCCATACATAACTCAAGTAAGTTGTGAAGCAATAACGATTAGTTATTTGGGATCCTAATTAAAGGGTGATTTTTACGACTTGTTTACCAAAAAAAGTGTCCAACTTTATTTTGAGAGTTACATAGTTAATATTGATGCTAGAAACTAAAAAATGACAAAATATAATGTTTGCTCCAACACAACGAGAAACCGTCCATGTAACGATCACCGTCCTGCGCAGTACCATGGAACGCATTATTTCGTTCCCATGGAACCCATGGAACGTTAAACATCTAGTAACGTAATCGTTACATGACGGTTCTTCGTCGTGTTGGAACAAACCTTAATTTAAAAACCTTTATTCAAAAAGTTGTGATGACTTTTTATAGAAAATTGATTCATGTTTAGTTATTTCACGTTGAAATATTCGATTTGGAATTTGACGAATAAGAACCTACATTTCATGACCTACTGGGTTTAAAGACTTCGTATATACACCATATTTTTCACTTTTTTATAAGCTATATTTTTACTAAGAATATTTTTTTCGATAACATACACATTTACTTTTTGAGGGTATTTGCGAAAAACCGTCCCAAAATGTGTTTTTTTTTAAATGAACATATTTACTCACAAATAATTCGAAAAGTATTGCCTTAGTGAAAAAACTCTATAGAACTTAAAGGTTGCTTAGAATTAGTCAGTTTATCCAATTCCGGACTTATCTTGAACGTATGCTTTCACCCGGGAAGGGGTAAAACATCTAGGGCAGAAGCGTACATCGGCACAATAGGTATCACTTTTTTTTGTTTGACATGTTAGCTATATGTATGCCAAATTTCATCTCAATCCGAGCAGTTCTTTAAAATGTACAGCAAAAACCGTGAGTAAATGGACTATAAATTAGCTTGAGTTTTTATGATATAATATAATGATTTATATTTAATGTTTTGGGCGGGGGTCCGCATCCCAAGTGGAACCAGAGCCCGCTAATTCAGTCCCGGATTAAGAATCTTGAGGCCCCTAGGCAACCCAAGCTAGGAGGCCCTTAACAAACTTTTTCTTTTCCATCCAAAACCTCGGATAACCCCTCCATCTCCGAGAAGTATTCCTGTGTTAAGTCTATTTTGTGCCACTGTCAAACGGTTACAGTTTTTAATAATTTTCATTTTTTAAAATGAACGTTCGCCTGTTGCATTTTTGTAATCATTAGCGTAAGATAAATCTTACAAGCTACTGACAAATTTCGAAACGTTGATTTGAACCCAAAAGGGCTATGAAGCATGAACAAATTGTTTTCGCTACCAGTCCTGAAGATGGACTATAAAATATTTGAACTGCAATAGTTCATCATAAATTTCAGGTTCAATATAATCAGCAGAGCCGGATTTAAGGTAGTGGGGGCCCCTGGGCAGAATTGGTGTGGGGGCCCTACCTCCTACCATTAAAAAAATATTGATCTACTTTTATAAATATAATTTTAAATAATAAAAAGTACAAGAGCTGTTACTTGTTACAGTAAAATATTAGACATAATAGTAAGATGTATGATTAAAGTCCGGGAACTTTTCGAGATACTTAAATTGAAAATTTCTTGATTTTGTGGGACATACCTAGTTGCATTAAGACATCGTGGCCAATGCTCATTGTAGAGAGATAATTCAAACACTCCTGGCCCATCATAAACCGAAGTCGATTTTTAATTAACTTAAATTTTGAGAATGATCTCTAACCACTGCAGTTAGTTAGCATCAGCACTAAATAAACAAAGTGTCACCTCAACATTTGGAAAAGCATCATTCATATTATTTTCTTTTAGCAGTTGGTACATTTGAAGTTCTTTGCTTATATTTGATGAGCTGATTTCCTCTTTAAATGAATTGAAGAATCTTACAAACTGTAGCAGATGGACATATAAGTTTTCATCTAAACCATTGCTATAAATGTTGGTAAGCTTTAGTGAGTGAGCTCCAACTTCATTAAGAGTTAAATTTTCCAATTTTCCAAAATGATGTAAAAATACAAAATTGGAATGAATGGATTCATATGCAGAAAGTCTCTTACTTAAAGAGGTATTGAAGTGATCTATAATTGTGATAAAATTTTGAGTTCTAAACTTCTCTGATGTTCTCATATCTTTCGAAATTGTCACGTCTTGACTGTATAATTTATTTAAGTGATCTAAGTGCTGCCACTCCTGAATTAGGGTCAATATTGGGATCTTGAAGGATACGACTTGTTCTGTTTGTCCTCCCTAATAACCTCTTTGTTTCCAGTAAACACATTCGATTATAGGTACAAACCATTTGCAATGCTACGAGTTTTAAATTGTTGCTCATAGTCTTTCGAAATGTTGGATAATGCTCCTTTACTCTGATTATAACCTTTAACTAGTTCTTTTGCGGCATTACCTCCATGACCATCTAGTAGTATTTGCTCTTTTAGAAACAATAATATTTTTGCCGCGGTCTGCGTTCCTGTCGCTTGAAGACGCAGCTTTTAAACATTCTGTTAATGTTAAGTTGTATCTATATGTACATAGAGGAAGTGAAAAATACATATGTCTAGTTCTTATAAGAAATTAAAGAATGCTGTGTTATGCTAACGCAAGATAACACTCAGTTGCAGCTTTTGAAACTAAATTTAGCGAGTAGGCGAGACAAGGAATTCACAACTCCAAGATATTAAGGTACGTATCCATACGTGGGTGCTCTGTGCTCGGTGTAGCAGCTCCACATAGTGGATACGTTGGTGCTCGCAACACGGCGTTCACCCTCTTTGATTCAGCGGTTTGCGGTTTATATGTAGGGGAGCGCATGCCGTATCCATTTGAGCAGCTATAACGAGCACGGAGCACCTACCTTTTTGTTCTATAATTTCAGCCTGTACACTATTGCATTTTCCACTGATAACTGACGCATTAACGTAGAACGGTCTCCTGCAGTTTTTCAAATCGATATCATGTTCTTGCAAAAATGTCATTAGAGAATTAAATAGATATATCTTCTGCTTTATGACTGAAATTTTACAAAAATATGGTAAACCTTTCAACAGAAGTGAAACATTCTATGTAACGAAATATCACAGTTAATTGATTGGTATGAACTGAATAATATTTTGACTTTTTAATCCTTGAAACTATTTCATTTAATACGTTTTGACCCATCGCATGTACAATTTCCTCACATACGATTGCCTGGGGGTTGTGAGCGCGAAGACTGAGTGGATTGAGTAGCCCAGAAGTCACGTTCACACTCACAGCCGGTCCCAAGCCCGGAAAAAAAGAGGAGGGTTGATGGGCCAGGTTAGCATCCTACCCATTATAAAAGAAAACAAGGCTCAAAGAACCGATATAAAGCCTCGGAACCCGACGGAACCTAAGATGACGAACCACGCAAAGAAAAGGAAAACGAGAAGGAAAAAGAAGCCAACAATCAGATTAGCAACATGGAACATAACTTCGTTCAACAACAAAGACCAAGAGATAATCGAAGAACTGATAAACAAAAACATAGACATTTGTGCAATCCAAGAAACCAAGAAGAAAGGTAAAGGTCAAAGAGACTATAACCAATATATTTTAGCATATAGTGGAGTGAAGAAAGAAGAACGAGCATGAGCAGGTGTAGGTATACTTGTCCATAAAAAATTTAAAGACAACATAAGTAACTGCCGTTACATCTCCGAAAGAATAATACATATGAACATCACAATGGACTACCAAAAATTAAATGTTATATCTATCTATAGCCCCGAGGACTGCAAACCTAAGAAGGAACGAGAGGCATTCTACGAACAGTTGCAAACCATCCTGGACGACATACCTCATGAAGAACACTTAATTCTTATGGGGGATTTTAATGCACGAATCGGAAATGAAATAGTTCCAGGAGTAAAACAAAGATTCAATGAAAACCATGTCAACTCAAATGGAGAACTCATGGCTAATCTCTGTGCTTTTAACGAACTGCGAATCAATAATACATTTTTCGACCATAAGCTTCAGTATAAATATACGTTTGAAAACTCCGGGGGCACAAATCTATGATTGACTTTATAGTCACTAATAGAAAAATCCACCCAGAGCAGATTCTAGATATTCGAACTTTAAACTCAGCAGACGCAGGGAGTGAACACAAATTAGTCCTAGGAAAAATAAGAATGAAACTAACACCAAAACATTTTCCACAGGAAATCACTGAGGAAAAATTCAATGTAGAATCACTGTGGAACGATTCTACCAAAGAAATGTACCAAAGGAGGCTAACACAGAAGATACAGCTGAAGCAGATAGACGACATCGAAGATATAAACGCGAGCTGGGAGAAAATTAAAAACAATATTGAAGAGGCAGCAACAGAAGCTCTAGGAAAACGCAAAGTCATACTGAACAAAAGAAACAACAACAATACACCATGGTTCAGAAAAGAAATAAAAGACAAATGTAAAGAGAAGAGAGACGCCTACATGAAGTATAAAACATCAAACACTCCAGAATCCAGAGACACCTATAGAAGAATACGAAATAAAACAAAGCAATTGGTAAGAAGAACAAAAAATGAACACTGGGAACAGTTTACAAAAAGGATGGAAAGTGACTTCTACGGAACACAAAAACAAATATGGAGATTCATAAGAAACCAACGGAAAGAAATGGCAGAATTGAAGGAATACTATAACATACCAGCAAACGAATGGGAAAGATACTTGACGGAACTGTTTAAAGGAAAGGAAAATCATAATCAAAATAATAACCTACCTGAATTAAGACACGAAATTGAAATCAGTTTTCAGGAAGTAGGGGTAGCCATAAATTCACTCAAAAATAGGAAGTCACCAGGACCAGACGGAATAACCAACGAGCTTCTAAAATACGGAGGAGAAAGTATAACCCTAGAGATGACAAAACTTATACAAAAACTAATATTGCACTGCAAGATACCAGACGCATGGAGAAACAGCATAATGATACCAATGTTCAAAAAAGGAGACAAAGAAGACCCCAACAACGCTAACCACAAAAGTCCTAACCAACAAAATCAATAAACTAACAACTTTATCAGATGAACAACAAGGATTCAGATCCGGAAGATCCTGCGTAGACGCCGTATTTGTACTGAGAAAAATCACAGAAAAAGCCATTGAGTACAATAAACCAGCATATCTATGTTTTATAGACCTGACAAAGGCTTTCGATCGCATCCAAGTCGAAGACGTCTTACATTTACTGTATGGAAGAAACATACCAATCAATATTATACAAACCATCGAAAACATCTACTTTCATAATCGAATACAGGCAAAGATAAATGGAAAACTAACGCAGTTTATACCAGTACAAAGTGGAGTCAGACAAGGTGACTCATTAAGCCCACTGCTCTTTAATATAATAATGGACGAAATAATAGAAGCAGTACGTAAAGGTCGTGGTTACAGAATGGGGAATAAAGAAATCAAAGTATTGTGTTATGCAGACGACGCCGCATTAATCGCCGAGACAGAAGACGATCTCCAAAGATTAACACACATCTTTAATACAACAGCCAAGAAATACAATATGATAATATCAGCAGAAAAAACCAAATGTATGACAACATCTAAATACCCACTACGATGTAAAATCGAAATTGATGGGAAAATAATAAAGCAGGAAGCAAGGTTTAGATATCTGGGAATTGATATAACCAGTTACGGAGATGTTGAAGAGGAAGTACGACAACAAAGCTTAAAAGCAAGTAAAGCGGCGGGATATCTTAATAACACAATCTGGAAGAACAAACACTTAAGACAAGACACAAAAGCAAGAATCTATAAAGCAGCAATTAGACCTATATTAACATACACGGCGGAGACAAGGCCTGACACATCTAAAACGAGACGACTACTAGAAACAACAGAGATGAAAATACTCCGACGAATATCAGGGAAAAGTCTGTTGGATAGGGAGAGGAGCGAAAACATAAGAAGATCATGCAATATAGAAGACATAAATGGATGGGTGACAAAACGGAAACAGGAGTGGAACGAACACATTAGTAGAATGGCAGAGGATAGGATAGTACGAATAGCACGAGATAAGTCAAATGGACGAAGAAGTATTGGCAGACCAAGAAAAAGGTGGTGCGATAACCTAAACAATTTAGGAGGATAATATTGAAGAAGAAACAGGCTTTAAAGCCTACATACAAGAAGGAAGAAGAAGAAGAAGACGATTGAAGAAACATAGTTGACATGTCCGCTTCCAGGATTTGAATATTTATTAAAATATGGTGCTGCAAAAATTGATCATATTCAGCTAATAAATGGAATATTCCATTGTGATGAACTCGATAACTCATTTTCGCTGTGAAATGCTAAATCTCGTTCACAAATAAACTTTATAACACTAAAATTAGTCTTTGAGTTACCATTTTCTGTTTTGCTATTTCAGTATCAATACGCCCAATTCTTTCGTGTTCTTTAGACATTTCGTGAACCATAAGCCAACGATCTGCATGTGTCCAATCACAAAATCCTCTGTGGCTAAAATGTGTACGAACACTAGATAAGAATTTACAAACGAAGCAATACACTCACCGGGTGGAAGGTGAAAAACATAACCATGAACAATGTATTATATTATCACTCCTACGCTCCTTCATTTTATACTTGTCATACATTGTCAAGTTCCTGTATCTCCTGCCAATATCTGTTTAAATGAACCTCTTATGTTTGGGGCTTTGTGGGGGCCCCCGAAATGTGGGGGCCCCGGGCAGCTGCCCAGCCTGCCCCTCCTTAAATCCGGCCCTGATAATCAGTATAGTTTTCATGTAGTTTTGAACCACATTCCTTTATTTGAGTATCACTCAGATTTGGAAAAACACACAAAACACCATATACTGAGTTATAGGGCAGTCATTGATGGTATTTGGCTCCGAATTCCATCCTACTATATCGATTTACTTTCTATTTTCACAGTAAGTAGGTAATAGCTCAAGAAACAAAGTCTACCCTATGCGGATGTGCGCTTTTATCTTGAAGGTCGTTCCCACCCCTTCTCGGGGGTGTAAAATTTTTTGGTTAAAATAGCCACGAAAGTGGCTAGAGAACCTAATTCTAAGCAAAAACTGTTCTATAATTTTTCCTTGAGAACTCAATACTTTTTGAGTTATTCGTGGTTGAAAATTGACCATTTTCATTGAAACATAACACCTTTTCGAACGGTTTTTTGCGAATACCTTAAAAACTATGCATCTAACTAAAACCTAGTTTTATAAGTTCACCATCACTTTTATGATATTGGGCAATATTTTTGGGAATTAAATAATATTGGCAATAAATTGGGAATTTTTCAACATAATATAATTTATAATTTTTTTAATTCTAATTATTATTTTTTCGTTTTTGGCCTGCGTGGGCACCTTTGGGGCCGAGGCCCCTAGACAACTGCCTACTTAGCCTATTGGTTAATCCGACACTGCGCTGATCTATCAGTACTCTACTGGGCGTTGACACGTGTGCATATTATGACGTTTACAACTCTTTCAACTCTTTGAACCATTATATCTCAAAAACGGTGGCTCTTAGAAAAAAAGCATTTAAACATTTTTTATAGATTATTATCTAATCTACAATTTTTGTCTAGGATAATTTTATGATAAAACTTACCGTTTCGCTGAAAATTGTGAAAACCCCGTTTTTGTGACCTTTGACTCCGAGTAATTTTTTCCTCGGTCGGATCGATTAGGACTTTTTAGATTTTATTTATGACGGTATTTTGAACAATCCTGCCAATTTTAAGCTAGCTGCTAATTTTTGTAACCTCGGATGTGTAAGTTGACCGGAGTAACTTTCCAATCAAAAAATTTTACTTAGAAAAATCTGCAGATTTTCATTAGGTACAAACATTTTGTTACCAAATTTGTCAAAGAAGTATGGGTTTATCAAAAAATAAAGCACTTTTTTGGCACTCGCAGCTCTCCTAGAAGAAAACGAGATTCATATGCCTGGTCCGCTTGACTATCTGTTCGATCTTAGGAGAAAAACCCAGCTAGATATAATATGGAAAATTTCTTTATTTACATTTATTTTTAAGAAAAATAACTATATAATTTATACATTTGAAACATTCTTAGTGCTATTGTTTGAACATTCCCCCTGAACCTTGAACTGTATCATAATAATCAGATACGATGTAATACCAGTTACCAAACTAGGAACTAATGATCTGGTTAATGTAAAGTATCCAGAAATAGAAAATGTTAACGGCAAAGTTTCTATTAATTGTGCTAGTTCAGTAATTTTATTTTTGTTAACTGGGTCTTCTTCCTTAGCTTGCAGCACCTTGCATAGTGATCCTAACTTCTTACCAGCATTTTCAACATTAGCACAAGATATTATACAGCGAACCACAAATCCCTAAAAATAAAATATTCAATACTTCATTAATTCAAAAAACAGGAATAACCATGAATAATGCAAACAAGAATATAAAACCGCCAAACACGGCAAAAATGAGTGGCTCACACAATATTCCAACTACAAAAGAGCTAATATGAATATTACGTGGCGCAAAAATGTACTTTCGTTTTGATGCAAAATAAAATCAAGTTATTTTTTGATAGATTTTTCCATAGTATGTATTTGCTAAATTTGAAGTAAAACGTGGCACAAAAAAACCCTAAGCTAGAGTTGCACAAGTTTGACTTGTTTGTTTGACTTGAATGTTTGAACTTGACTTGAGTTTGACTTAATTTCAAGTCAAACTCAGTCAATCCTTCTGACAAATAGTTCAAGTCAAGTCAAACTGGTCAATCGTACAGATTTGAAAATTCAAACTTTTGTCAAACTAGTTTGAAAGAGTTTGAAAAATAATTTATTTATTAGATACGCTTTTTTGTCGAGATAGACATGTCATAGTTGCCAATGAAGATAAGAAAATTAATAATACAATGAGTGCCATATAAAAGTAACTTGATATTTGATACAGAAAGCGTTTAGAAAATATGGTCGTAAATCTGTTGAACATGATTCCTGTATGCTTAGAATTGCTTGTTGGCAAGTTTAGTTTTATCCATACCACTTATTTATATTTTTATTTGAGTGTTACTATGTGTAATACCTTTTTTTGAACACGGCCGGTTTGCGCTCGACCGTTTTGCCCTAGACCTGAAATCGACCGGTTTGCGCTTTGCAATTTTCATAATAGAAATATCTAACTACTATAGTTTCCTTAATCGGCCGATTTGCGCTCTCTTGCAATATAATTTTAATTTCATTCTACAATAATAGTCTGGTGAACCTACCTGACTCAAAATAAGTCCCCTTCCTTGCCGATACAGTAAAGCCACAACGCTTTTTCATCTGTTTTTGTTTGACGACCATTTTGCCACACCTAAATTTTCCTTCTGTACTCACTTTTAATTCGCTGCCGCAACCACCACATTTCCTAGTATTTTTAATACCCCGTGTGAATATAAAAAGGCGAGAATTTTCTCCCTATCTGCTACCATAACAATACCATCCAAGAACGTTATATTTCACACGCGGTACACGACGCCATTTTCTTGACTTCACTTGAAATCTTTAAGACACACGACTGAGACAACTGCACCCCGTGAAAGTTGAGTCAGAAAGAACTTAGAAAGCCCTTCCAAGAAGGTAAGGAGGAAGACCCAACCCTTCGGTCCTAACTTAACTTTCGGTTATTTCCGGCTTTTTTTTTGTGTTCCCACCTTCCAATTGCTGTGCACATCATCTAGACTATATCCATTTTTTTATAGTTTTATGATTTTTTAAAACTAATTTTACTAGCCTAACCGTTACCTGATCGTTATGGTAGAATAAAATTAAACGTCGATTACAAGAGAGCGCAAAACGGTCGATATAAGAAAATAATTAGCTATACATCTCCATTAAGAAAGTGTTAGAGCACAAACCGGCCGATTTCAGGTAAGGGCGCAAAACGGTGGAGCGCATACCGGCCGACACCCCTTTTTTTATTTGAGTGTATACTTCAGTAAATAATTTATCTTCAATAAATAATTATCTAATAAAAGTAATTTATTTATTAAATTGTACTTTAACTTTTTTTATGATCATTAATCATACTATGATTAAGAAAATAGATTAAAAAAATATTTTTTCAAGAATTATTTAAACGAATTAGACTGTTTACTAATTAATAAAGGCTATAGCGGGATAAGATGGTCAAAAATGCCCCCGCACCGATCAGCGCCGCTACTTATGTTTTCGATAAAGGATATAAAATTATACCCTCATGCAAATTTTTATCTTTCCAGAGATCCCAAAACCTCTTAAATCGAGAAAAGAAGAATTTTTAGGTTTTATTTTTTTGTAAGCGCAATTTTAATTTAAAAAATCTGAAAAAATCCAGAAGGATGTATATTTTGAATACAAAATAGCCTGATTTTTTTCAGATTTTTGTAATAAAAAATGAGCCCAGGAAAAATTTTTGAAATTTTAAAAAAATTTTTAGGTTATGTAAATATGATTTGGCCAACTTGTAAATAGTATTTTTTTGTGTATTTTTTATCGTTGTTTTGAATGGCAGAGGCAAAATTTTTAATAACTGAGCGGAAAGAACGAAAAAATTGAAAAAACCGTTTTTGGCTGTCTCGGGATGCATCTCGGGACAGCCAATTTTAGGATTTAGGATCCTGACTACAACAACAGGAAAAACGCTAAAAGTGTGAATTTTGTCATAAAATTTGGTATGTGGGCTTATAATAATATTTGGAACAGCTCTTCCAAATAACTTTTTTCGATATCTCTAACGCGAAGCAAATCGAAACGCATATCGAAAATTCACCCTGTTTGTGGATTTAATATTATCAATTTGATAATTTATTGCAACTAATATATGGTTTATACCTTGATTCAAAATATACATTTAAAATACTGACTAATTCACTAATTTTATCATAAAAAGTTCAAATTGATTGCATTGAAGTATTGAACCAATTAATGTGTAATAATAATTTTTATACAGAGTGAGGTTTATGTACGGAAACCCTCAATTATCTCGAAAACGGTTTGCACGATGTTTATAAATTTTGGTGGGTAGGGGTTTTCTAATGCGGCCGATATAATAGTGATAATTACATTGTTGTCATATCTTCCGTTTTTCTAAAAATCTAATAAACATTTTTACTTCAATTGGAATACCTTCTATATTTTTTACGATTTGAAGTCCTTAAAAAATACTAATTCCCTACATTGCTACATTTATTTAAAAAAGATTTAAACAAATTATAAAAATCAATTTTTTCGGCCCGGGTAGACATTATTTTACGTTCTTTGGACCATTGGGAACAAAAAAGTTCTTTTGTAATTTTTCCCCTTAAGTTAATCGTTTTCGAGTTATAACCAATTTAAAACTGAAAAAAAAAAATCGAATAATGACGATTTTCAAGGTTCAAAAATTCAAATCAAAAATATTATTTTTGTTACTACCCAGTATACAAATTCAAGTTCAAGCCTTATTTTATCGGTTACCAATAAGTAATTTAAGCTTGTTTCATTCTAAAATATTGTTTTTTAGTTGTTAATTCTGCCCGATCGTCCGTCCTCTCATACGCGCTTCACTAAGAATTATTAAAAAGCAATGTTTTAGAATAAAACGGACCAAAAAAGTTTATATCGAGCGCCTACAAGAAGGGCTTAGCTTGAATTTGAGTACTCAGCAGTTTCAAAAATAATATTTTTTATTTTTCGATTTTTATAAAATCGTCAGTATTCGATTTTTTTTTCAGTTTTAAATTGTTTAGAGCTCGAAAACCATTAACATTAGAGAAAAATTACAAAAGACCTTTTTTGGGTCTATAATATGAAAATATAACATGAAAAATAATCGGTATTTCTTAAGGACTTCAAAACGCAAAAGACATACAGGGTGTTCCATTTGAAATAAGAAAGTTCATTAGATTTCCAGAAAAAACGGAAGATCTGACAACAATGTAATTATCACTATAATATCGGCTGCATTAGAAAACCCCTACCCATCAAAACCTATAAAAATCGTGCAAGACGTTTCCGAGATAATTGAGGGTTTTAATACATAAAACTCACTCTGTATATTATAATTACATACTATAATAATAAAATATTAATACGCATTAATTGGTTCATTACTTCAATGCAATCAATTTGAACTTTTTATGATAAAATTAGTGAATTAGTCAGTATTTCGAATGTATATTTTGAATCAAGGTATAAAAAATACGACTATATTAGTTGCAATAAATTATCAAATTGATAATATACAGTGTGTCGCATTTAAGATGAAGACACCCCTATAATTCGGCTATCAAAATATATACAGATTTGAAATTTGGCACAGTCATACAGGGGTGCCACTTCGGTATGCGGTCTACCGTCTAATATATGGTCTACGGCAATTTAGCTGATTCGGCATGCGGTCTACGTACAAAAACAAATTAGAGAAACTATTACAAACATTACTATTTTATTATTACTAACAGCTTCACTGCTCAATTGGTAATTATACAAAGAGTCTACATTCTACCACATCCAATACTATTTTAATATTAAATATCATGCAACCGCAGTAAATATCGGTTTTTGCCTAAAAGGAGGAAGACCTAACCCTTCGATCCAAACCCAACTTACGGGTATTAGAGTGAGAGAACCGCAGGGCAGGAGGTATTTGACCGCTGCGCGCAATCACAACCCACCCTTTTTATTATCACTAAACGGTCTTTTCAGCGTTTTAAATTAACACTCAAGGCCCATTTCGTTGATTCAAGTTTATATAGGCAACCCAAATTACACGCCGCTAATCCTCGGTTCGGGATTTAGACAGAATAACACGTGAAGTGTGAAGTAAAGCACAAGTATGACAAGTAAAGTATAAATATAAATAATAAATAAAAAGTTTGTAATAGTTTCTCTAATTTGTTTTTGTACGTAGACCGCATGCCGAATCAGCTAAACTGCCGTAGATCGCATATCAGACGGTAGACCGCATACCAAACTAGAAACTCTGCCGTAGACCGCATACCGAAGTAGCACCCATACAGATTGATGGTTCACAATTTTTAAAATAGTCAACTGAAATTTAAATTTTAAACGCAATCTACTGCGAATCCACAAACTGGGTGAGTTTTCGATATGCGATTCAATTTGCTTCGCGTTAGAGATATCGAAAAAAAAAAGTTGTTCCAAATATTATTATAAGCCCACATACCAAATTTTATGACAAAATTCACACTTTTAGCGTTTTTCCTGTTGTTGTAGTCAGGATCCTAAATTCTAAAATTGGCTGTCCCGAGATGCATCTCGAGACAGCCAAAAACGGTTTTTTCAATTTTTTCGTTCTTTCCGCTCAGATATTAAAAATTTTGCCTGTGCCATTCAAAATAACGACAAAAAATACACAAAAAAATACTATTTAAAAGTTGGCCAAATCATATTTACATAACCTAAAATTTTTTTGAAAATTTCAAAAATTTTTCCTGGGCTCATTTTTTATTACAAAAATCTGAAAAAATCAGGCTGTTTTGTATGCAAAATATATATCCTCTTGAATTTTTTTTAGATTTTTTAAGTTAAAATTGCACCCACAAAAAAATAAAACCTAAAAATTCTTCTTTTCTTGATTTAAGAGGTTTTAGGACCTCTGGGTAGCTAAAAATTTGCATGAGGGCATAATTTTATATCCTTTATCGAAAACATAAGTAGCTGGGCTGATCGGTGCGGGGGCATTTTTGACCATCTTATCCCGCTATAGCCTTTATAAATAAATCGCATATTTGTAATGTACGTAGAAATTACATACCAATTAAATAAAAGTTCAAAATCCATTGAGTTGATCCGGAGATACAGAAATTTGTATTTGAAATTGCGTTTTAGACAACGCAATTTCGTACAATGCTTGTGCAAATTTTTTAACGAAAAATACAAATCCCATTCTTTAAAATGGAATCAATGAGAGTCCTTAATTATTATAAACAAATTAGTTGTGAATTAAAAAAAACACATGGCTAACTTTGTCCCAAATGAACCCTGGCTAAATTTTTTATTTGAAAATTCGTGTTAAAATACTTAGACAAGGCGAAAACGGCGGGTTCGAAGGGAAAAATATTCCCATGAGATTTTTTTGCATAATCACATTCGTGAGATATCCCAGAATAAGGTTCAAGAAGTCGCCCACGTGAAAAGTAGGCCAATTTTAACAATTTTTTTTTAATCAAATTGCAAGAATCAATATTTTCGGCCCGAACAATTTTTTCTTTAATTTTTTGGACCATTCTGGACAAAAAAAGGTCTCTTATAATTTTACTCTAAAGTTGATCGTTTTATAGTCGCAAATTTTGGTCTTACTTTATGTTTTTGATGGTGCTGAAAACGAAAATGAGATTTATTTTGAATTTTAGATGGAGAAACATTGTTAAAATCGCAATTTTACCCTAAAAATAAAAAAATGAAATCACGTTTTTCTTAAAATTAAAAGTTACACAATTTTTTTCTATAAAACATTTTGTTCTTTGTACTCTAGATCTTAACATAAACTTAACTAAACAGCTAAATTTCAAATTTTGTCACTCAACTTTTGCGATTAAACATTGCAATTCAAGAATCTGCGCCCTTTACTTCAAACAATTTATAACTTTTTTTTTTTTTGGAAGACAAAAAGATTGAAACAGGTCCCATTGTCTTCAAAAAGGTGAGATATATACTATAAAAATTTCAGAAAAAAATATTACAATGGAACAGAGTTGTAGCAAGTTAAACGCAAAAACGTGATTTTTTTTTTATTTTTAGGGTAAAATTGCGATTTTGACAATGTTGCCCCACGTAAAATTCAAAACAACTCTAATTTTCGTCTTCAGCAACATCAAAAATATAAAGTATGACCAAAATTAGCCATTCGCCACACCGTGGTCAGTATCTGGAGAAATAAGATTATTTTGTTTCACATAACAGTTTTCCTATTGCATATTTGAAATTAAATTTTTTTGGAAAACTTCTTCATGAATTATATTTTATTTCTGTGTTGGTTAATATTGTAAACTAAAAAGTTTGTCACACAACTTTTTTAAGTAAACACGAAACTAACGAAATCTGACGACAAAATGTTTAAAAATTAACAACTTCTCTTTTAATGTGTTTAATCATTTTGGACAAATCTCATTGTTATCTAAATGCTTCAAAGCTAACACAGTAAAATTTTCAAAAGGAAAGATTTACAGCGACCAAAAATACAGCGAGGTACAATTAAAAAATCATCAAAATTGATTTTTCGCATTTTTGCATAAAATTTGATTTTTGAACATGTTCCACTAATTCTAGAAAAAAATAAACTCCATATTCCTGATTCAGAGACCTCGAAAACATAAGGAATGGCCAAAATTTGTTATTCACTTTAAAGTTGATTTTTGTGGTCGGTATAACGTAATTTTAGGGGTTGCTGCCGGTCGCCAACCGCGCCCACGATTCAGTCAGTCGACTATGCCCGCTATTTCTTACTTTAGTCGGAACGCAAAATACCCTTTGTTTATAACACTCCTGTTTAAACAATTTTTAACATTTTTTCTTGCTAAAAACTTTATTAAAAACTTTGACTTTTCTTATAAAATTGGTTAATTTCATCTAGTTTTGTTAATTAACGTAATAGGGATTTTTTTTCAAAAAAAGGGGCCATCTCAGTCCCCAAGGGTCGTAGGATCTAATTTTTTTTTAAAGTTTTGTATTTTAACCAGCTTTTCGTATTTTTTATTGCCATTTAATTTGATCTAATTTCTATGGAATTATTGTAATTGTTTTTAAAAAAATTTTATAAACAAATTCAATTTTGCAAAAACTATTTAACAGATCTGCACCATTTTTTGCTCACCATTCAAACACCATAATGCCCTCAAGTTTAGGTATATTTAAACATATTTTAATAAACAATAAAATTGTTATTAAAAATATTCAAAAACAGCGAATTTGTCGTCCGTTTTGCAATAACTTTTTTGTTTATTAACCGATTTCATTTAGCGTATCTCATTCGATGTATTTTTTTTTTCTGAAAAAGTTATCTGTGGACGTCAAATCTCTAACTAAACAAGTTTTTAAGTTATGAACAAAAATGTTCAGTTTGACGTTTTGATTGTTTATTTAAAAATTGTTCCACTAAAAAATTGATGAATCCCAAGATGGTAGTTTTTTGTAATATCTCATACTACACATTTCAACTGTCAAACCTCGTCTTTTCCGTTATATCAAGTAAAAACCTAACTTTATTAGCCTAATAGTTAAATATTACAGATAAAACTATTTTGTCCATGACTAATTAATACGTGAACACGATCATTCAAAGATCCAATATACATTCTAATCAAAAAACTTAAAAATATATTAATTCGTTTATGTAATTGACCTATTAGTCAATAGCCGAATAAAATGATAAACTACTATCGAACAATTTTAATTGTGACTATCTACTGCCTTAAAATAAATAGTCAAAACAAAGAATTAACAGACCTGAATCACAGTATAAAGAGGGGCAGTAAAACCTCTTCCATGTCGGCACTTTGATCTCAAGAAGTAATACCGGCAGTATGCAATTGGTAATTCACCAGTGGTGGATGCGGGTTTCCCTGTTAAAACCCGTACGTTTCTATGCGACTAGCAATGCGAGAGTGGGGCAAAAGCGACTGGGAACATTGCGCGGTCGCCATGCGCGACTAAAGATTTTACTTCCAATTTTTCGGAGAGTGGTTCTACTGTCCCTCTTTATAGTGTGCCTGAATACTATATTGATTATGTATATTTTTATGGATATTTTTATTAGTGTTAAAAATTGATTTTATGTCATACCGGTTTACTATTGTGTATTTCGTTACTTAGTTACGGTCCACATAATGGTATACTTTATGCCCGCACGGGCATAAAGAAATTATTGCAATAGGAAACAACAAAAATATAACATTTACACATTCAGTTTTATTTTCTGCCATCCATTGTTGAAATTTAGCGTATTCCTTGTCGTACGTTTCTTTGGATTTTTTCGATAACAGATTCTTAGTCGCTTTTTTGGCTTTGCATTCTGACTTTATTTTTTGACAATGTCACATAGGAAAAACTTTGTTTACGTTAATAACAAATTGCTAGCCAACATCACTGTCCTAGCAACGGTACTAAATACCTGGTGCGATACAATATTATTTCTAATTAATATAAAATAACATTAAAACTTTAAAAACAATAAATGCTGTATAAAAGGTATATTTAAAAAACCCTCAAAAGGGCCACATCAATTCACATAACTAGTTTTCGACTGGTTTACCAGTCATCATCAGTGCTTACGTGCAATGTACATGTTAGCCACCAAAATGCTATTTTACAAAAATATGTGGGTCAAAGCCCATTTCAAGTAGTCCGTTAAGGAAACATAAGTATAAAAAGCTACCTTAAGCCTTGATGTTTAAAATATAATTTAATTTGCCCTAGGTAACATCTGAAATTTGGGTGTGACTTGTTCACATGTTGGAAGTTTGACGGCAAGTCTTCAAACTTCCAACATGTGAACAAGTCACACCCAAATTTCAGATGTTACCTAGGGCAAATTAAATTATATTTTAAACATCAAGGCTTAAGGTAGCTTTTTATACTTATGTTTCCTTAACGGACTACTTGAAATGGGCTTTGACCCACATATTTTTGTAAAATAGCATTTTGGTGGCTAACATGTACATTGCACGTAAGCACTGATGATGACTGGTAAACCAGTCGAAAACTAGTTATGTGAATTGATGTGGCCCTTTTGAGGGTTTTTTTAAATATACCTTTTATACAGCATTTATTGTTTTTGTATCACATGGTATACAGCCAACTACAGGAAAACTTTTTTCCTTGTGGATTATTAAAACTTTAATTGATGCAATGAACCGGTATGACATAAAGTTTTGTATGCATCACGTGCATTATTAGATGTTTATATCCTCGGGCTACATATAAACTCTCGTGCTAGAGGCCCTCGAGTTTATAAGCTTGTCGCCGCTAGGGTATAAACATCCATTTAATGCCCTTGATACGTAAATAACTATTATGTTGACATATAATTCCACTCAAGCTTTCTTAGTATTTTTGACGTGACTTCAGTCGGTTCCTGCTGTCTCACACAACAAGCACGTGCATTATGAAGTTTCGAGCAAAGATTTCATTGTAAATTTTTAATCTCTAAACATCGACTTAGTGTGTCTTTTAGTTAAGTCCAAATGCCTCAAAATTTGTAATACAAAGGTCATGTGACCAATTTTTTGGCTACTTTCAACTACTAAGATCTGGAGTTTAACCTGATGATGGTCTCATAAGACCGAAATCGTTTGTGATGTACTTTTAGTCCAACTTGGATCTTTTTTAAGAAACATTTTTTAATAAAAAGTTATATACCATCTACAAAATAAGTCTTTTTACTACTTAAATAATAAAAGATGTTGTTGGGAAATCCCGGATATTCCTAGGAGAATTTTCGTCAAAGCAAATCGGGAAAAAATACCTCTATGCGGAATTAAATTACGGTGAATTTTTATTTGAGTGTTTTTGGTGTAAAATTAAAATCTTCGGAGTTACCGAGCAATAATGGAAAAAACACGATTTTGGAGCGCTAATTTGTTTATATAAAAAAAAGCACACTATCTGCGGACTTTCAATAACTATATTACTAATATATAGAATTATAAGATTCGATTTCAGCCATCAAATTGGTGGTAAATAACTTTGCCTTGTTTTTTTTCTAATTTGCCAAGAGCAAGTATCACAGAATTTAGCAATTGATCTAGCTTTTACCGGAAGGTAAATAACCTCGTAATTAAAATATAGATATCTTCTTCTTATTCTTCCTAAGGTGCCAGATCTGTTTGAGCCTGATCGATTTGAGTATCAGGATGGTGTCTGTTTACTAGCGCCATTTTGAATATTTTTGTAGGCATTGCTATATGACCTAGCCTGCTCATTAAAATTCTTATATTTTAAACGTTTTTTTTTTACCGGAATATTACGGAATTTTCTCTTACGGAAGGTTTCTTTTGCTCTTGACCAGTTCCGCCTATATGTTTTGTGTGCTGTTTCTTTAGTTCCAGCAACTATTTTTGCCTCTTTTCTGATCTTATTCTGCTGAGCTCCAGATAGAAACTTCTTAATTGATTTATAGTCCGTTCTCATTGGAACCTCTTCTATCTAAATATTTGGGACAGAGACAGAGATAGCTTCTGTTAGATTTTCATTTCTAAACTCAAAAAAGCCATTCATTTCTATTCACTCTTCCTGAATCGCTTTTTTTCTGTCTTACCATCTTATTATCCTCTTTGTTTCCACGAGTTGGGACGAAATACTGTCAGGCACGGTAATGTTTTCTTTCTACGCTAAAATTTTTTTAAATCTTACTGATGTTTGTGTCTCGAAAACAAACTCCTGAGCTATCTAGTGATTAGTAATTGAATAGGCAGTAGAAGACAATGCCTGCTAGCGGTAAGACGTGTCTTGCTTGCTCTGACAATTTTATAGTGAATACAAAATTTATAATTTGTGATTTTTGTAATAAATATTATCACCTTCACTGTGCTAAGGTAAAAGAACAACTTTTGAAGATTAAACAAGATTGTGATAATTGTAAATGGTTTTGTAATGACTGTGTACCGAAGTTTAATGATATTATCAACAAAAAAGCGGATAGAAATAATGAACTAATTGAAAAAGCAAGTTAATTGATTTATTGGAATTATCAAATTCATCTTCACTCTCGAAAGCTGATGGAAAATCTTGGGCTGATGTTGTGAAAATTAATAAAACGGAACCCTTAATTATAAAACCCAAAAACCAGAACCAAAATAGTTCGGTTACAAAAAGTGTACTTACACAAAAACTTTGTCCAGCTGATATGGCTGTTTCTTTAGCTGAGGTAAAGGAAGGAGCAAATGGTCGTGTTATGATTCACTGTCAAGATAATAAATCGTTGGAAAATTTAAAAAGTAATGTATAACGGCATTTGGGTGCAGAGTATGAAATAAAAGTTGGCAAATTGAATAATCCTAAAATTAAAATCATTGATGTTAACCCTGATGACTTGAATGATAATGGTGAATTTATTCATAAATTTCTAAATCAAAATTTACCGGATGATTCGATTCAAACTGATATTAAAATTATTCACAAATTTAAATCTAACAGAAGTAGGGGAAATAATGTAAATGTAATAATTGAACTTTCTCCTAAACAATTTAATTATTTAATTTCTAACAAACAAAAAGTTCATATTGGATGGAACAGTTATCAGTTTTTCGAATTTCTAAGTATAATTCGTTGTTTCCGATGCTGGAAATTTGGCCACTTTTCCGACAAATGTGAATCAAAAAATTACGTTTGTCCTCTCTGTGGGGGTAAACATAAAAAGGATCAATGTAATAATACAACTAATTTTAAATGTTCTAACTGTACGTACGCTAAGGATATTATGAAACTAAACGATATTGATGTTAATCATCACGTTTTTGATATAAACTGTTCTTGCTATTTAAAACAGTTAACTAAAAGTAAAGAAAAAGTTAACTATCAATTCTAGCAATCAAAATCTTTTAAGAAGAATCATGAAAGAACTTTATTGAACGTTTATTTTCAGAATATAGGAGGCTTGCGTACCAAACTTAATGACTTACAACAAGTGGTTGTTTGTTCTGATTATAATATAATTAGTATTCATCAACAAAAATATCAACGGAATTGGAAATTCTATACAATTTAATACATAATTTTGTACCCATTAAAAAATATAAAACATCCACATATCCTAATTGGTATAACTGTGATCTAAAATCGTTAATATTAAAAAAGAAAACTGCTCATAAAACATTCAAACAGACTGGTAGGGAAGAAGATTATAATATATTTTCAAGTATTAGAACTCAGTGTAAAGAGCTTACGACTTCACTATATAAACGACATGTTCAGGAAACTGAAAACAATATATCTGAAAACCCTAGATTATTCTGGAAATTTATAAATAGTAAAAGAAACTCACATATGTTACCATCAGTTATTAAGTATGATGATTATACTGGGGAAAATAGTCAAGAAATCGTTGATATTTTTGCGAACTTTCTTTCAACTGTCTACAATGATGCTGTAGTTAATCAAATTCCTATTTTTAAATTTGAGAAATCTGCGAATGTAAGCAATTATGTTGTTGACATTAAGGTACTAGTACACTTTAGAAGATCAAAAATAATAATTTTTTTCAAGAATTTTTTTCTCAGAACCTTTATTAAAAATGAACATAAACCTTTTTACATATTAATATCTAACTCTTAGAGAGTACAAAAAAATACATTTTTTTCATTTACGCACGTACACTAATATTGTAGAGGGCGCAAAACTCGAGGCCTCGAAAGAGGATGGCGGACTGTTGATCTCAGGATTAGAATATATGAAACAAAAAAATTGTACTGCATTTGAAAAAAAGGAAGGTTTCTTACGTGACAATTTACCACAATTTGACCAAAAAATAAAAAATTGATATTTTTTAACCATGAAAAACTGAAGAAAAGATTGCGATTTTTTCACAAATTTTTTTCAAATTTCCGTAAAATCTTTTTTTGCGGAATTTTTCACTAACGGTGGTAAATTGTCACGTAAGAAACCTTCCTTTTTTAAATGCCGGACGATTTTTGTGTTTCAGAGGTCCCAATCCTGAGATTAACTGTCCGCCATCGGAACTACCTTTTTTCGAGGCCTCGAATTTGGCGCCCTCTACAATATTTAGTGTACGTGCATAAATGAAAAAATACATATTTTTTTGTATTCTTTAAGAGTTAGATATTAATATGTAAAAAGTTTTATGTTCATTTTTAGTAAAGGTTCTGAGAAGGAAAATCTTGAAAAAATGCTTATTTTTGGTCTTGTAAAGTGTACTAGTACCTTAAGGAAATAGTTGATAAGATTCTGAGTAGCCCATGGAAGCTTACCAGGGGACCTGACGAAGTTCCATTTTATTTTTTAAAAAATGTGTATACACTTTGGCAGAACCAATACACCATTTATTTAACCTATCACTAACATCAGTGATATTTCCCGATTTTTGGAAATCTAGTTTTTTTAAAACCAATCTTCAAGTCTGGTCAGAAAGATAAAGCTGAAAATTACCATGCAGTTTGTATACAGTCAGAGTTACCAAAACTATTAGATTTTTTTGTAAATAGAATGTTAAGTTTTGATTGTAAAAACATAATAATTGGTGAACAACATGGTTTTAGCCAAGGTAAATCCACAGTTACAAATCTCGTGTATTACACAAATTTTATCATTAACTCGTTGGAGTCTGGTTCTCAGGTCGATTCAATCTATGCTGATTTTTCAAAAGCTTTCGATAGAGTCAATCATGAGATCTTGATTGCCAAACTTTGTGGCTATGGCATTAGCGATAACATCTCAAATTGGATTAAACATTATTTGGCTAATCGTTCTCAAATGGTTAAATACGGTAGTTTTTTGACAAAACCAATACATATAGCATCAGGTGTTCCACAAGGTTCTCATTTGGGTCCACTTCTGTTTAATATATTTGTTAACGATTTACAAACAGTAATTAACTCCGACCAATTTCTCTTATTCGCTGATGACATAAAAATCTTTAGATCTATTGCTTGCCTCTCTGATTGTGAATGTTTGCAGTTGTCCTTAAATAATTTTTCACGTTGGTGTGAAGTAAATGTTTTAAACTTGAATTTAAAAAAATGTTTTAAAATCACGTTTAGTAAAACGTAGGCTTCTTTTAATAATAATTACACACTTAATGGTACTGTTCTGCAAGAGATACATCAGGTACGGGATTTGGGTATAACACTGGATAGAAAACTGAACTTTAATGATCATATTAATGACATAACTTCACGTGTCCTTAAAATGTTAGGATTTATCCAGAGAAATTCAAAGGACTTTGCAGTTTTCACGTTTAAAATATTATACTGTTCGCTAGTGCGATCAATTATAGAATACTGCTGTATTATATGGTGTCCTTTTTATAATACCCAGAAAACTCAATTAGAAAAAGTTCAAAACAGATTTTTAAGGATATGTGGTTATAAAATGGGTTTAAGACGTGGAGATTATAATTACAGTTATATTCTTAATTAACTTAAAATGAACAAATTAGAGACAAGAAGAGCTGAATTCGAATTATATTTTTTACATAAGCTTCTAAATGGATTTATTAATTGCCCTGAAATTTTACGTTTAATCTCATTTAATATACCTATGCGAAGAACCCGTAATTCTGATCTGTTTTTTGTAGATTTCCATTCTACTAATTATGGACTTAATGAAGTTATTTCTAGAATGTTACGTACTGCGAACAATTACCAAACCGATTTAGAATTGTTTAATACTTCAACTGCATCATTTAAAACACATGTTAAAAGACTGTTGTAGGCTTAGGTATCTTACTGTATTTTATACATATTGTACAAAAACTGAAAAAGGGTTTAGCCTGTCAATAAATAAAATAAATAAAATAATAGTACATTGTTTACCGGGTAGGAAAAGCTTAACATTCCTGGACCACTGTGAAGATTGCTAAGTCGAGGCGCAAGCCGAGACTTAGCAACACAGAGTCCAGGAATGTGGCTTTTCCTACGAGGTAAACATACTATTTTTCCGCAAATCGTTTAAAATTCGACAGATATTGATTGATTTAAAAAAAACGCGATAATTTTATTCCCAAATAAATGGTGCTTTGAAATTCCTAATAAAATTACTTGGGTTACTATGGAAACGTATTGAGGTTGAATTATCATTTATGTAGAACACTAACGCCCGGTTTCCGAAAGGATGATCATCTCAAAAATTATGTAATCGACGATTAACAATAGATTAAATGCGTCAGAAACGTCAAACAAACTAGTTTTAACAACAGTCGATCATCTGACAAAAGATTAATCGTTAGTTAACAGCCGATCATGAGTGTTTTGAGTCTGCTAAAGGTCGATTAACCAGTTTCGCTTGTCAAACGGCGGTAAAAATGGACTGTTACCTAATCTGCGACTATCCGTCGATTAACGGGCTGTTAAGAGTTTTTTTAGTTTTTTAATTACTGTAATTAACAAATTCCGGGAAAAAATTGTCAAATAACACATATGTAAATGATATAAATCATATTATTCAATAAACATAAGATTTTTTTATGGAAGAAATAATTTAAAATATTTATTTAACTTGCAGAACATGGATATCTCGGACATTTTTTATATTTGATTATATAATTTATATTTTTTTTCTTTTAACAATGTAAGGTAACAAGGATGCTAGACTCATGGAGCTATTTTTTGAGAGGCCAGAGCTCTAAAAAGCAGAACATAATGATTATAGCGATGTAAATAAGAGGGAAAACGTGTGAGAAATTATATCAGCTAACTTTGAAGACAATAAAACAGCCGGTAAATAAATTAAAAATAAATATAAAAAGTAAATATATAGACCAAAAATAAAAATAAGATTATAAAATATTATAGATCATAAATAAACTGTTTTATATCTCCAACTTTCGTCACAATACCTAGCCTCATTTTTAAAATGCTCTCGTTCAATTCTTGCTCCAAACAAAAGTGACAGTACGTAAGAGAGAATGCACCTTTAGAATCTAAAGATACAAGTTTGGATTTAGAGGTTAATATAATTGAAATTTTGAAGGATAACAG
Organism: Diabrotica virgifera virgifera; assembly: GCF_917563875.1. Taxonomy (NCBI): domain Eukaryota; kingdom Metazoa; phylum Arthropoda; class Insecta; order Coleoptera; family Chrysomelidae; genus Diabrotica; species Diabrotica virgifera. The sequence continues at coordinate 68,394,243 of NC_065443.1, read as the reverse complement.
CCAATTGTGACAGTATCGCTACCAAATCGTATGTCAGATCATCGATTACATGATCTATGATCATGCAATTTTACAATAATTGGCGTTTGAGAAACCCATCACAGGTTAACACTTGATCAAATCTGACAGCCGATTAGATGATCGGAGATTTGAATAACGTTTCGGAAACCGGCTGTAACAACTGTACGGAAATATCATTTCCTTACAGTAAGGAAATGACATTTCCTTACAGTAAGGAAGTCCTGACTTTTTCTTCAAGAAATTTTGACAGGAATGTCAAAATTTCCTGGCGATTTGCGGAAAAATAAATAAATAAGTTGTCAAACAAATTAAGAAACTACTGAGATTTTTGGTAACATTTTTGGTAACATTTTTTGTAACAAATCAGGCTTTTAAATAAATCTTTGTTGTTTCTAAATCGATCACTAAATAGATAATTAAATAAAATCAATAGTCGGGGAGTGCAATTAGAACAAAAATATGCATTGTTTCGGAAAAATTCAAACAAGCTTATATTTTTCTAAAACCTTTTTCTCTAGTTTATAGACATGTTAAAGTAAAAGGTTCTACTGGCAGATTTGGCCGCTAATTGTTTATTAATTGTTTAAACAATAACAATTGTTTTGTATAAATAATTTTAAAAATATCGTTGAATTCATCATTTTAATTTGATCAAATACATATGTTTCTATTTTGTTTTTGGTTATGCTGAATCCGAATATGGCATTACAATTTGAAAATTTTCCACATAGAAAACTTTTTTATTATCAATTTTACGAAAAAAGTTATTCTTCATAAAATGCTCTACCTGGTCTAGAATCTAAGATACAACCATCAGATATTAAACTTTTTTAGTTTTATACGAGATAATATGTAAATAATATGAATTTTTCTTAAGATTTAAGTGCCTTTATTATTCATAATATTTTAATTACAAGGATTTAATTGAACACTGAAATATATGTTTTAATTCCAAACAACTTTTCTTAATAAAAATTTTCGATATTATGAATTATAAAGATACTTTACTCTTGAGTGAAATTCATATTTTTTGACATAACTCGTATAAAATTAATAAAATTTTATATTTGATACAATGAAGAGTATTTTATAAAGAATAACTTTTTATCGTAAGACTGATAATAAAAAAGTTATCCAAACTGGAACATGAAGTAAAAACCACTTCTATGTAAAAGGTATATTATTTACTAAAAAAATTTAAAAATCACGTAAGAAGTTATACTTCTAGATATTATATGATTTCTTAAAAATAAATATATGTATTTTAAACAGTTTGTTTTTATTTTTTTTAAACACCAAACCAATTTTGTGCTTACCGCTTTCAAAAAAATAAAAAAAAAGTATAGGATTGCACTGGATCCGAACTCAAGACCTCTCGATCTCTGGCCGAATGCTATAACAAATACGCTACGAGGACTGTGTCTGTATTGGTGCGGACGTACCTAATGACAATTATTCACGGTAACAAACAGACAATGTGAATAAATATACAATAAAATGTTTTAATAATACTCATCTTACTCCTGAGGAAGACAAATCCAATGACACAAAAATTATAATAAATATATTTACTAAAAACACTAATATATTCTTTTCACGCCTTTTCTTGCACTATAATAATAATATCGTATGGCATTTTTGCCGGGGAGATCCTTTCGGATAGTTCCGGCGCCATTTACATCTTTAACCCTGTTTTAAGTAACTAGTGCCGATGTATACTAGCCCAGGGGGACCGACGGCTTTACGTGCTCTCCGAGGCACGGTGAGACGGCTCGTGTCATTATTGGAAATGAAAATGGTTTGTCTTTGGCAGGGCTCGAACCCACGTCTACTGGCGTATGAGGCCAGCGTTTATGCCGTTACTCCACGGCCGCTCACAATATGCACTATATTTATACATAACTAGAAAGATTTAGCAACTAAACGCCATACTGTCTGTGTGCGCATGCGCGCATTATTATGAAATTTTACTCTCAATCGCGCCTAAAGAAGTATAACTTCAAAAAACTTTTTTGTTGAACATTTATTATTGTTGAAGCATATTATTAAATGTATTTTAGGTAAGTTTTACAGAAAAAAGTTTTGATCACTTTATATAAACATTTTTTTAGCTGGTAATTTTCGGTTTTTGTATTACATTTTTGTTATCTTTCTTAATTTTCTTAAAAATAAATAGTTTATTTCGTTTCTAAAGTAAAATAATTCAGTGCATTTCAAATATTACATCCTAATCTTAAAAAAAACACCTACAAAACTGTAATAGATCTGTTCAAACTTGAGTAATACCGTCTTAAAGTGGTGTTAATTCTGTAAAACTATGAAATTTTCAAAAATTACATTTCTTGATACGTCGTATCATTTGAATTAAATTTTTGAGATTTTTTTTGAATAAAACATCGTTTAGTAATAGGTTTTAGAGGTAAGTTGTGCAAAATTTAAAGTTCTATAAGAAAAATTGTATTAGGTACACATTTTTAAATCATTTTTAAACAAAATTTATGTAAGTCTCATTTTCAGCCCACACCGTACTTATGCCCATACATTTTATTTCTTTTTATTATAACCATAAGATAGTTTAATTATTCTTCTTTCAGGTCCAATTTGTAAAATTTCATTTGATCGATTAGTTAAAGAATTACATTAAAATAACTCAACCGTGCACTTCGCCGTACGCTAGTTTACAGTGCGCCAATGTTTGTGAGAAGGGTGACTTTAGCGTTAAAAATAAAAAAAATATAGAAGCTACAGATTTAATATTAGAAAAACCTTTACATAAGGTTTTTTTTTGTACAATTTTCTGAATTGTGCAATGGTCAAGTCAGTTATTTTCTAAAATTTATATTTTCGGAGTTATTTAAAAAAGCATCTAATTTCGTAGTTCATTTGTTTAATAAAAAATGAAGCACCCACTTCTCGAGTAGAACTCTTTGATATGTTGTTTATTAAACATTTCTTAATGAAATTACAAAAAGTTCTATCTTGTTTGATTTTTTCTGAAGTGAAAATCTATATGCACTCCCCTATAGTAATTGAATAGTTGTCAAAAAAAATCAAGAAACTACTGAAATTTTTGGTAACATTTTTGGTTAAAAATCAGGCTTTTAAATAAAATCTTTGTTGTTTTTAAATAGATCATAAGCATTACTATGAAATTAATACTTACAAAATGTACAACTAGGTATGGAAATGAAGAGTACAACATATCCATAATACTCATACTTTTGGAGAGCAAGAACATAGCGTAATCACATACTACCAAAATTTCAACTGAATTTAAAGCAAATCTAAGCATAATTAAATTGCCGAAATACTCATTAAAGTTGATAACCACGTTATATGCAGTTTTGTAAAGACCCATTGTGTTCTTTATGGTCATAGGGAAAAGCGCCTTTCTTGTAGAGCTTTTTTTCAATTTAACTTCCATAATAGCAATACGACTGTGTAATATCTTTGTCAGTTCTGTTACTATAGTGTCTACATAAATAATTTTACTAAAGTTTATCATCGTATTAACGAATTGCACATATATAAATCGTCCAGTGATATTTCTAACTGCTATTAGTGATGAAAAAATCATTAATATAGTAAAAATAACAAGATTATACAGCTTAAAATGTTTAGGCATGAAAACTTCTCCCAGCTTGGTATCCATTTCCAGTAATCCTTCGTAAATATCTTTCCAAATATTTCTTTTTGCCATTATGTTATATATTGAAGAAATATGGAGTAACGCTATAATAAAAACAAGCATGGTTCCAAAAAACATCAAGATATTATCATATTCCATTTCTGAGTCATTTGTGAATATAACAAAATTAGCGAAGAGAAATATTATTACCCACAGAATGACTTGAATAACAGTCTTTTTTATGCCCCATGGTGTAATAGCTACTAAAGCTGATTGGAATAAGTAGATATTGAGCAGCTCAATATCTTTGTTAGTCGACTTTTTTAACGTTGTCTTGGTGAACATCCTCAACTAGAATTAATAGAATTGTACATTTATTTTGGTCATTTCGTGCAATGTGGTTCTAATAAATAGACTACCATTACTTTTACCAATAAACATAAATTCTATAAGAATGATGTATTTCTTAGATTAAAAAAAAATTGTGTAACTAATTCTATTAATATACCGTAATAATTTGCTATATATTAGATTATAGTTAGTAATCAAACTATACTCAGGTGCAAAAAATCGATGCATGGGTATTTTTTTATGAACACTGAAAACGTTTGAAGCTTTAACTTTTAAATAGGGTATAGATGTAAAGGTATATGTTAAATTAAAATAATTTGGATTCCCTGGACAAAGGTCTCCCCATGAGTTCTTCACTTCTCTCTGTTTTGTGCTCTTTATTGCCAGTATCTACCCATTTTGGCTTTGACGTCGTCTAGCCATCGTTTTTGTGGTTTTGCTTTAGTATGACCGGGCTCGTGTGGTCTCCAATGTATAATGTTTCGCGTTCATATTTCATTGCCTTGTCATGGCCAGTTCCATTATATTTGCGCAATTTTTCCAATTGCATCTTCCACCTTCGTCCTGCGTCACACGTCATTATTTTCGTTTATGTCCTTTCAGCTCAGTCCTAACATAGCTTGGTCGATGGACCTCTGTGTTGATCTTAATCTATATTCATCTTTCATCTATTTTAAGGCATTTATAACGTCCTCGTTAGTAATTTTGGTAGTTCATATTTCACATTTAATATTTCCATACCGCGGTTTTCTGGTTTTTCTATGTTGAACGAGTATAATTCTATATAAATAGTAATATTCAATAATATTTATTAAATTATTTTTGTCGTTTATAGTGATTCCATTTATATCTGTTCTCAGGTGTATTTGTTGTCGGTCTTTCCTATTTAGAGTTTTTAGCACTTTCATACTCTTGATTTTCCCTATAATATTTTCGATTTGTTCGGTATTTTAGTCCCTGATGTCTTGTCTTATCCTTTTTTTTATTGCCTTATTAAGTTCCTTATATTTTAGTGAATTTCGGTCCATGCAACTCTTGTCCTTAAGCGTCTGTTGTCTTTCTGTCTTTAATTTATTATTTTTCATAAGTTTGTTGATTTTTTTCTAAAATTACATTAGTGCATTGACGGGCCGCGCAAAAAGTTTCAAAGGGCCGCATGCGGCCCGCGGGCCGCATGTTGCCGACCCCTGCTTTAAAGTAGCATTTTTAACGCTCCTATGGAGTAAAGTAGAGTTTAACACGGTTGTAGAAAAAATATATTATCTATTTTATTTCTCGTATACGAGGGTTCATCTACAAACATAATTTAATGTTTTTAAAATGATGCAACTCCAAATAAATAAGAAATAAGCAGGGAGTTCAGCCCTGATAAATAAGTAGAAACAGTTGTTTGTCTCGGCTCTTGATATTTTGTATTTAATTATGAATATCTAAAGTGTTAATTACAATCAAAGTAAACCAACAGCATTTAAGACTGTTAAGTTTTAATATTATACAGTGTCCAGAAACTTTACCGACAAACAAAGACAGAAGATTCTACAAATAATTCTAAGACAATTTAACCCAATTCACCTAGTCCGAAAATACTTCCTAAGGGAGCTAGAGCTCTTTGAAGATGTCGTCATGCAATTAGTTTTTTTTAAATAACTCCAGAACGCTTCTATTTAGAAAAACGAAAATTGATATGCACATTTACTTTCCAGAAATGAATCGATTCCATCCATTGCGAATTTCTAGTACCGGTCATAGGCGTTCCTTTTGGGTAGGGCAACGGTTATTTTATCGCCTAGCCTAACTTCTTTGTCTTTAATTTTTAAGCATTTTTGACTCTGAATTATTAAATTGTAATGTATTCTAGCACTAAAAGGTATTCTTGCTGTAAGTCGATAGAATACATCGTTTTCTAGAAAAATCGATTTGAAAATTTTTCGCTTTTGAATTAAAAAAAAATTAAAAAAAATCTATTTAGAAAGACAAAAACTGGTACATTTATTTATATTCCAGAGGTGAATCGATTTCATTAATTGCGAATTTCTAGTACCGGTCATAGGCGTCTGTTTTGGGTAGGTCAACAGTTATTTTATAGCATAACTTTTGTGTCTTTAATTTTTAAGCATTTTTGACACTAGATTATTAAACATGAGGTATTCGATTACTAAAAGTTACTCTTGCTTTAAGTTGGTAAAATACATCTTTTTTTTGAAAATTTTTTTCAATTTTTTTTTAATTCCCAAAACGAAAAACTTTAAAATCGATTTTTCTAGAAAACGGTGTGTCCTACCGACTTAAAGCAAGAGTATCTTTCAGTTCTAGAATACCTCACAATTTAATAATTCAGTATCAAATATGACTAAAAGTTAAATACAAAAAAGTTGTGCGATCAAATAACCGTTGCCCTACCCAGAACGGACACCTATGACCGGTACTAGAAATTCGCAATGGATGGAATCGAATCATTTCTGGAAAGTAAATATACATACCAATTTTCATTTTTCTAAATAGAAGCGTTCTGGAGGTATTTAAGAAAAACTAATTGCATGACGCCATCTTCAAAGAACTCTAGCTCCCTTAGGAAGCATTTTCGGACTAGGTGAATTGGGTTAAATTGTCTTAAAATTATTTGAGGAATCTCCTGTCTTTGTTTGTCGGTAGAGTTTCTGGACACCCTGTATATTAGTTAAACCTAAATTCGCATCCTCAACTAGATCTACTGGTTTTTCATATGGTTTTATTTACCGTAAATAACCAAAATTTATCAATAATAAACAACAACCAGTATTGTTTTTTGCTGACACAGAGAGGTATTACTTTTATGTGACTGCGTAAAAATAATTAATGGATATGTCTGCCAATGTTACTATACAGACGTCTCTTCAATGAGTAAAGCTTACTCCTCAGCTGGCTCTCAGCAAAATTTCCCACGAAAGAGCAGGCGATAATATTTAGTGCTATAAATGCTCCTATTCAAGATTACCTGATTCCGTTAGGCATATTATAGAAACAAAAAATATTTTATTTTCTTCTCGTTTATCCAATAACAGCATATGTATGTATCTAAGGAGCAAATGTTATTACCTTAAAATGAAAAAACCGGTTATAACCGGGACAAAAAACAACCGGACAAACCGATTGTTGCCGAGTAAAACAACTGGTTTTAGGTTATAACCGGTAGGTTTTTCCCATCCCTAATATGTCGACCATATAGAACAATCTGATTTTGGGGGAAAACTTTTATTTTGGATAGTTTTAGGAGGATTATGCATAGGACCTTTTTTGTTTAGAATCTAATGTAAAACATTTTTGTATATAATATTGTTCACGCTAAACCGTATACTTTTAGAAATATTGACGAAAAACTTAAAAAAACTGCTAATTTTCCGACTTCTCCCCCACGTCCCCCCAAACCCGGAGCTTAAAATGGTGTAACTTTTGACTGAATAATATGTGGACCATATAGAACAATTTGATATTGAATGATAACTTTTACTTTGGATGTCTGGGTTTGTGTCTAGTTATACCATACTAATAGTGAAAATATCCACATCGACAGTTAAGCAGTTGTCGATCAAATAAACGCTTTCTGTCATAATTTGAAATTTGCTATCGCGCAACCTTTATTTCTATTTCGGTTCACCTGTATACCTATTTAAATAATTTTTGACATTATTTCGACGCAGATATAAATGAAAAAATCCGCTAAATTTATTATAGAAAAATTATCTGTAAGAAAATTGTTTTACCTGTTTGATTTTAATCCTTTAATACAAAGTCAGAAAAGCGTATCGGAATGCTTGATTCAACAATAATTTCACCAAGCTCCACCATGTTAAATGTCTGAGGTGACATGTCTCTAGTAAATCGTGGAACATACAGTGGCGTCCCTATATGTCTATTTATAATTATAATATAATATATTACATATTACATACAATATTACATATTATGTAATATACACATATAATTGATTTTTTATTGGGACCGTGCAAGTTCGGAAAAGCGACACTTGGTTTCATAGCTCGGCAACTTTTTTCGAACTTTTAATTATATTGGCCAATCATATTGGTCCTGGTTGCTGGATATTTGTCAAGGCCGTAGCCCAAAAAAAATTATAAAAAGAAAAAGTAAGATTTAGGTTATGTTATTAAAAGGTAAACAATTGTATGTAGTAAATAAAATTAATTATTAAAATGCAGTACTGCAAGCAAAATACAATTAATCAAATATACTTTTATATAATAACTGCATATCATATCAATATTGTGAGCAACATATAATTTTTCTTCTTCAATGACAGTTGGTATGAAATATACGTCAATTTGACAATTTCAATTGACAATATGATTACTCAAGAACGTTGCAAGATTTCTCCGCTATTCCTGCACGATCGTTTCTCGTATCCCCTCCAAGTACTTGCACACCGCGAATAGTACCATCCAACATCAATGATAAATTATTAATAAGCGGATAAGTACCACTAGATGAAAATAAACTGATCCAAACCATTAGTTTGGTTTTAGGAGTAAACACTGACCGATGAAATAAAAAAAGATTGGTATAGTTGTGCAAACAAACTAAGAAAGAGTCATTAATATTCAGCTCAGCGGAGTACCGTTAATGGAAATGTGTAGGGTGATTGTGGCAACAGTGAGTCACGTGGGCACACTGAGTCAACGCCCTATTGGACAGAAAGAATAAAGCAATAGTTGCGTCTCTTTCATAGTAGATTCGACCCCGGCTATCAGCCATTCCACGTCAGTCAGTCCGCCGCTCTGAAGTGTAGTGTACGTAACAGAGAACAATTTGTGAGTTGGGAGTGAAAAAGTAAAAAAAATACGTAAGTTTTGATCTTTTCTTATTCCGAATCTATTAATCCTATTCCCTGAGTTATAATTTTAACGCAGTAAGTAGTTATTAAGGCCTCTATTGACGTTACATTAAGAATTATCACACAGTGGTAAACATTTGTTATTGCGACCTAAAATTAAAATGGCGACAGTGGTATACAGTGGGTCATCTCTAAAGTGGGTACAGTGGATCGACCCACTGTGCCCACTGCTACTAAATTGGTTACTATAATTATATTTTTCTTTTACAGAATGCCAAAGAAACGCCCGTTATGCAGGCAAATAGATAACCATACCAAAGAAAATATGAAACATGCTCTTCTAGAAATTGCATCGGGAAAAAAGATACGTGTTGTAGCAAAGGAAAAGGATATTCCATTTTCAACGCTACAGCGTTATGCAGCTAAAGCAAAAGCATCAACAAGTATTGAAAATGTGCAACTTGTGCCGCGTTATGATATTAATAAAGTTTTTACGGATGAGCAAGAACAAGCACTTACCGAATATTACAATAATTGCGCTCTTATGTTTTACGGCTTAACAACAAAAGATTGTAGAAAAGTTGCATATGAAATGGCAGTTATAAATAAATTAAAAATGCCACAGTCATGGATTTCAAATCAGATGGCAGGTATTGATTGGTTAAAATCTTTTCGCAAGCGTCATAATGAACTATCTTTACGCAAACCAGAAGCTTGCAGTCTTGCTAGAGCAACTGCGTTCAACAAGGATACTGTAAAAGTCTTTTTCGATAATCTACAAGAAGTATACAAAAGATATTCTTCATTTTCTGATGGCACTAGAGTGTACAATCTCGATGAAACGGCAACAACCACGGTACAAAAACCTCAAAAAGTAATTGGTCCTAAAGGTAAGAATATTGGAAAAGTGACAAGCGGCGAGAAAGGCACCCTTGTAACAACTTGCTGCTTCATTAGTACAAGTGGTCAAGGTTTGCTCCCGGTGCTGATTTTTCCCAGGAAAAACTATAAGGACCACATGCTTAAAGGTGCTCCCCCTGGATCATTAAGGTTAGCTACATCTTCTGGTTGGATGAATAGCGGGATATTTGTTACTACAATGGAACATTTCATTAAACATACCTCAAGCTCTAAAGAAAATCCTTCATTGTTAATCATGGACAACCATGAGTCACACTTATCCATTGAAGCTTTAGATTTAGCAAAAGAAAACGGTGTAACAATATTGACACTACACCCTCCACCTTCTCCATTTAAAACTTATTATAACGCCGCTATGGAATCTTGGCTGCTTAAAAATACAGGGAAACCTGTGACGATCTATGATTTAGCTGAGCTGATAGGAATCGCATTCACCAGGGCCATGACTCCAACAAATATTATTAATTCTTTTAAAAAGACCGGAATAAATCCTTTCGATAGAGACATTTTTACCGAAGAAGACTTTTTACCCAGTACTGTGACTAATCGTCCCAATCCCAATACCGTCCAAAATAGACTTGACGTGTCTTTGCAAGATACCATAGAAAATGAGCAGAACAGTCCTTTGGTTTTGGAAAATGAAACACTCCCTGGAACATTAATAGACTCTCCAGCTTTTCTCCAAGCACATTCAGAGCCTGAGCGTGATTCACAACAAGAGCCCTTGGAGCTAGAGCATGAACAACTGCAACAATCACCAAAGCCCCAGTGCTCAAAGTCAAAAGATGCACCGGTATCATCAGGTGCTTTTATAAGCCCCAGTCAATTCAGACAGCCCCTCAAAGCTCAGCCAAGGGCAAACAAAAGAAAAAGAAAACCTGGCCGCAGCATAATCGCGACGGATACACCGGAGAAAGAAAATATTAGAATACAACAACTATCGGAAGTCAAGAAAAAAAAATTACCAAATAAAAACAAACCAAATGAACCAAAGAAAAAAGCTGTAAGGAAAGTATTGCAGAGTGAATCAGAAGATGACACTGATGACACTATTTCTATTCATGATGAAGACTCCGACTGCTGGGACGAAGAAGTGGAAGACGAAGTTGGAAATAAAATCGAAATACTAACCGATGAAAAGTTATTGCTCAATGACTTGCCTCGCTTTCCAAAGAAAGATTACGTTCTTGTTCGTTTTTCAACTAAACGGAAAAGTGTTTATTTTGTAGGAATAGTTTTGCGTGAGCGTAATGATAAATTTGAATATTATGTAAGCTTCCTTCGTTCAAATCACAAATATCAGTTTCACATGCCAAGTAATCCTGATGTATCATGTTAACGAGAACGATGTAAAATTTATATTGCCTAAACCTTGTCTGGGAGGAAGCACCTTACGTCAACAGTCTTACTACTATTTTAACCTTTAACTACACGCGCTGGGGTATTTTGTACGCCAGATATATGAATTCTACTGCAAATGTATTTAAAAATTTAATTTTTGACCTTGTTTATCTCTCTAACCTATCACTGGAATGTGCTTTACAATTTGGTTTTAGTTTCGTTATAATCGGCGTTCTGGGAAGATCGTAATTTACAGTTTATTATTTCTTGTTTCCGGTGGTGGACAATATACGCCACGATTATATTAATATAAGTAGTAATATAAGTACATATTTTAATTGTTTTTTAGTCAATATGGCACAAAATATATTTTTCTTTATAAACAATACTTTTTCTCCTGTAAAAAATCACATTTCAAAAAATTTTTTATTAGTAATTTTATTTATCATGGAATCCAGTTATTCCATGATTCCAGTTATAAATCCCAATTGGCTTACTGAGAAGGAACTCAAAATATTCACTGATACCGAATAAGGTTTATAACAAACAACTAAGTGTATTTTTTCAAAAAAAAAAAAAATAACAAATCCGATGTTTTTAAGTGTATTTTCTTGTGGCGTATAAAGTACGCCACGCGTGTAGTTATGTTATAACTTAATGCGCGGGTAGTTAAAGGTTAATGTTGATTTTTCTCAAATCGATATCCGCTAACATGTGGAAGGCTATTTGAGTTGATTTTATTTCATTTTATTTATCTATTGATTTTTATTTTATTTACAGGAAATTCTTCCTAGTGGATTTTTGATTTTATGTTTTGTTAAAATTTATAAGAAATAATTAAGTACGAAAACCCAATATCTCAGTTGTAATTTAGTCGATAATCAATAAAATACTAAACTGTCATATTAGATTGCTAAGACATAAAGGTTTAAAATAGCTTAAGTTTAAAAGCAATGAGTGCGTATGTTTTTGTTAATTTTTAATTTTAATATTTTTTACGGACACTGCTTATATATTTAATAAAGATCTTATATTATCATTCCAATCAAAGGTAATAACAAACAAAATGTTACTGCATGGAAAATTACTGAAAAAAAAATTATATTTTTACATTTAAAAGCTAAGAAAGCTATAATTTGTAATAATCATTTATTTCTTGTCATAAAATATATGTCTTATTATATTAAGTGTAACCTAAAACAGGGATTTAATAAAATGTAAAAATATTAGAAATTTCCTATCTTGTTCTGCTCCAATATCCTCCTGATCCACTGTGCCCTCGGGGTTGACCCACTGTATACCCATCTAAGGACACAGTGGGTCAAAAACCTTTTTCAAAAAATTTTTTTTTCCAAAAACCAGCAAATGTGTTTAAAAAAATATTTAACCAATGTGTTGCCAAGGAAGCTACCTTTTCATCATTAAAATTTAACCTTTATAGCTCATATAATTTCAGAGCTATGTGATTTAAAAAAAAGTGTGACCCACTATTGCCATAATGATCCTACTTAAATAAACAAAGGATTATTCCATAAAACAGATATCCTTGTTGATAGGATTTCACACCTTGAAGAATAGCACCCCGCTGAGCTGAATATTAATGACTCTCTTGTATATAGTTCTGCTGAGCGAGGTGCCATTGTCCGAGTTCTGAAATTATATAAACAAAAGTTTAATTTTATAAAACAGGTAAATCCATTTTTTATGGAATTTTTCTACTCGGACAATAGCACCCCGCTCAGCAAAGGAAAAGCTCTGATAACTTGATGCAAAAAATGCAACACTTAAAGATCATTGGATGTAGTGAAGTTCGACGGCATAAAAGCGGCAGAAGTGTAATATACAACTATGTGTTTTATTACTCTGGAGATAACACCTAACAAAATCGCAATGGAGTTGCTATTGTCATCAACAAAGGAACCTAACTAGTGTTGCCCAAAATCGGTCTTGGTCTTGCAGTCTTGGTCTTGTTCTTGCGTTTTCGCAAGACCAAGACCAAGACCGCCTAATTTTAGCAAGACCAAGACCAAGACTTACCGTGCAAGACTTGAGCAAGAACAAGACTTAGCCTGCGAGACTCTTGCGTCTTGCAGTTAGAACTGAGGGTCGTAACACAAAAAAATCATGATTGTCAGTAAGAACAATATTGAACACGAAACAATCTACGTTAAAGGATTAGCTTTAGAAATAGTACCAAGCCAAAATCACTAAGGATTTTTTTATTTGTCGTTTATTTGTGCACCCTTCTGGATAAAAAATAATTATGTCTGTTCAAAAAACATTCCACTAATTTTGTGAAGCACCGTATTTTATAAGAAGTATTCTGTTATTTGGTACGTCCATGGCTCTTAAATATTCATATGATCGATCACGGCTCACCCATTAGAATATGCCTTTATGGTTTGCTATCAATTTGTTCCAATATACTTAGCAGGTGGATTCTTCGAAACTGATACGATGTCAATTAATACCGGACGCGTTAGTTATTGATCAGCCAGTCTGAAACGAATTCCATTTATCGAAAAACAGTTACTGATGGCCTTTCTATGATGGATTTTAGTACATTACAAAACGTTTCAGGATTATTAGTTTATTAGGATTTATTTTTTTAATCAATTAAGTTGTGATAAGGAACTTATTGGCAGTAATAAACTAAGTGTTTGTTATGTTTCTAACCTACAAAATATTGCGAACAATAGGTATTTCTTTTATTTTGTATTTGGTGGATATATTGGTGACAAGAAATTAAATATTACCTTATATTAAACGCTTTTTTACTCGCTTTTATCTTGCCATTCCAGCTTTTAATGTTCTTATTTAGCTTTCATGTAAGTAACCCCTTTCTATTCGTGTCTTCTCTTCAAATGGCGCTACAGCGCAAATCTAGATCTGACCTCTTTCAAAGTATTCCTCCAACATTGTCGGTCAGGCGCCTTTCTTTTCAAATTTCCCACTTTTAGCAAATTTTGAGCATCAACGGCCACTTCATCCTCTTATCTTTTCCGTGGTCTTCCTTTTGGACTTAAGCCCTGCATTTTACTATCTAGGGCTCTTTTCTCGGAAATCTGTCGGTCTCCATTCTCACTGCATGAGCAGTCCAAGAAGTATGGACTGCAGTGAGAGCATGAGCTCATGCAGTGAGAGCATGAGCAGTCCATACTGCTCGTATGGACTGCTTTCTTCAAAGACTTCCAGCTTTCGTTTTGCATTTACTGTCATCACACATGTCTCGAATCTATACCATACTATTCGTCTGATAATAGTTCCTGATTTTTTGTCTTCAGTGTGTTGTTTTGGAGCGAAACACATAGGCGAGTAACAACTAAACGTTTTCGTTTTTTACTCTTGGGGTCAGGATCATCAAAGTTAGAAAAGTTAGCTACCTGGGACACATAATGAGAAACGAAAAGTATCGCCTCGCGTAACTGATCATCCACGGGAAGATGAAAGGAAAAGGGGGTCCCGCTAAGCGCCAGATTTCATGGCTTAAAAATATCAGAGATTGGACCGGCCTTCATTCAACATTTTTGTTTAGAGCATTGCAGAGAGGGATTTACAAGTGTAGTCGCTGACTACAACTAAATGAGGCAGCATCACAAGAAGAAAAAGACTCTTGGGATAATGGGATAAGACAGCGGGATCCCCTGAACTCTCTATTGTTGAATCTGATCATGGAAGAAATAATAAAAAAAAATAAGAACGAAACAAATATACCAATTAGGAGAAAAACAACTTAAAATAATCTGCTATGCAGACGACGCAATACTACTCTCTCAAAGTGAAGATGATTTACAACGTAGGCTGCACCAATTTAGTATAACCGCGAAAATTTAACTCCTAAAAAATTCAAAACGCACAGTTATAACAACAAATCTACTCAGACGTAAATTGGAGCTGGAGGATCAGATAATAGAAAAAGACAGATTTTACAAAGGAAGCATTAAAGATAAAACATGAGTGTTAACCTTTAACTACTGAATCTATTGACAATAGATTTAAAAATTTAATTTTTGACCTTGTTTATCTATCTAACTTATCACTGGAATGTGCTTTACAATTGGTTTTAGTTTCGTTATAATCGGCGTTCTGAGAAGATCGTAATTACCATTTTATTATTTGTTGTTTCCGGTGGTGTACAAAATACGGCACGATTGTAGTAATATAAGTACATCTTTCAGTTGTTTTCTTAGTACTTATGGCACAAAATATATTTTTCTTCATAAACAATACTCTCATGTAAAAAATCACATTTCAAAGATTTTTCTATTAGTAGGTACTTTTATTTTTTAAGAGATCAGATGCCAGTTAGAAATCCCAATTGGCTTACCGAGAAGAAAATCCAAGCATGCGCCGATGCCGAATAAGGTTTTTAACACAACTAGGTGTATTTAAAAAAAAAACAAAACCGCTGTTTTTAAGGGCATTCTCTTGTGGCGTATAAAGTACGCCACGCGTGTACTTATGTTATAACTTGATGCGCGGGTAGTTAAAGGTTAAAAATACAATAGGTTTTTATAATATAGGTTATTATATACAGGGTGATTGATTAGTGTGAGGAAGCTCAGTAGATCTGTTGTAGTAAAAATTACAAAAAAAAGTTATTAGCAAAAATTGTAGGCAGCTGTAAACTCCACATTTTAAAATTAGTTACAATCTTACAGGGTGTTCCGTAAGATGGTGGCAGACCAAACTTATGTTTTTTTAAATGGAACACCCTGTATTTTATTTTAAATTTAAAATCTGCTTCACTTCCACATCACAACAATGTAAAGTTTTATTATGTTATACCGGGTACTTAAAAAGTTATAGCCAATATTACCTGAAAATCGTATTAAGTTTAACTTCCTGTATAATTTAAAAGGAGTATAGGAACATTGATCTATTGCAACCATAGTTTTTTAATAATTGTTAAAAATTATAAAACATATTCGTTTTCATAATATTCGTTAAATCAAATACAGGGTAAGTCAAAATGCAAGTACATTATTTTCTTGGTAATTTTAAATAGAACACCCTGTATTTTATATCACTATCGAAAAGTACTAATATCGTACTTCAAATTTTATGAAGTACTCCCTATACCTAAAGTTACCAGTTTTCTAGATATTTGTATTTTTCCATCAAAGTATTAATTTGGTAGGTATTTTAGCGTTTACCAATAATTATTGTAAGTTGGCCATGATTGATTTGTCAGAAACTGACAGTTTGACATTATGGTTTATTATCAGTAACGAAATAACGACACAGAAAAGAAAACGATTTATTTTAAATAAAATTTATATAAAATAACCGACGGAAAATTAAAAAAAAATAACAACACAATAAAATAAAAAACAACAGTAATTTTAACTTATCTTACTTAAGTAAGGTGTTCAAAATGACCTCCCAAAACATCTATGCATACTTGAAAGTGGCTATTGAAAGAGTTGCTTACATTACTAAGCATTTGTAAAGAAATATTTTGAAATACAATTCGGATTCTATTTTTCATATCATCTCTTGTTGTTGGAGGTATTTTATATACTTCGTTCTTAACGTAACCCCAAAAAAGAGTCCATTTTATTGAACTCTGGTGACTTTGGGGGCCACCTTACCGGTCCATCCCTTCCGATCTATCTTTCACCAAACTTATCATTAAGTTCACCACGTACTAATTCGTTGTGGTGCGCAGGAGCACCGTCATGTAGAAACCACACTTGTTCACGTATATTAAGTGGAACCTCTTCTAATAATATCGGTAACTAATTTACGATAAAATCTAAATAAATCTCACCATTTAAATTATCTTCAAAAAAATATGGTCCTACTACATGGTTACCGACGATACCTCCCCACACATTTAGAGACTATCTTGTCTGACTATGTGTTACTATGTGGTATGGATTACTTGTTGAATAGTAGTGAAAGTTATGCTTATTAACAGAACCGTTTCGATGGAATGTAGCTTCATCACCAAATAGGACATAATCAAAAAAATCTCTCTGCTAATTAATTTTTCTAAGGCCCATTCACAAAATGCTATTCGTTTCTGAAAATTATCATTATTTAATTCTTGGTGCTTTTGAATATGATAAGGGTGCATCTTGTTTTTAGATAGAATGTTTTGAACAGAGTAGTAACTAAGTTCTTGTTCATTGGAAATACTCCTTATACCTGTGTGTGGGTTTTCTGTAACTGCCATCAACACACTAATTTCGTTTTCCTCTGTCACACTAGTTTTTGTTCGTTCATGTTTTTCATAATTCACTGAACCAGTGCGGTTGAATCGATCTTTCAATTTTTCAAATGTATCTTGTCTGGGTTGCCGCCTATCTGAATGATAAATTCTTGATAAATTCTAGCTGATAGTAATGAATTTTTATTGCATTTCCCCAAAATCCAGATCATATCTACCATTTCATGAGTAGTAAAATTCATTATTGCTAATTTAAATTGAATTAATTACTGAATTACTAAATAATAATTGTTGCTAATTTACGGTGTACCCCAATACTGAATTAATAAACAATAATGTCAAACTGTCAGTTTCTGACAAATCAATCATGGCCAACTCAAAATAATTATTGGTAAACATTAAAATAGCCAAATTAATACTTTGATGGAAAAATAAAAATATCTAGAAAACTGGTAACTTTAGGTATAGGGAGTACTTCATAAAATTTGAAGTACGATATTAGTACTTTTCGATAGTGATATAAAATACAGGGTGTTCTATTTAAAATTACCAAGAAAAAAATGTACTTGCATTTTGACTTACCCTGTATTTGATTTAACGAATATTATGAAAACAAATATGTTTTATAATTTTTAGCAATTATTAAAAAACTATGGTTGCAATATATCAATGTTCCTATGCTCTTTTTTAATTATACAGGGAGTTAAACTTGATACGATTTTCAGGTAATATTGGTTATAACTTTTTAAATACCCGATATAACATAATAAAACTTTACATTGTTGTGATGTGGAAGTGAAGCAGATTTCAAATTTAAAATAAAATACAGGGTGTTCCATTTAAAAAAACATAAGTTTGGTCTACCACCATCATATGGAACACCCTGTACGATTGTAGCTAATTTTAAAATGTGGAGTTTAAAGCTGCCTACAATTTTTGCCAATAACTTTTTTTTGCAATTTTTACTATAACAGATATACTGAGCTTCCTCACACTAATCAATCACCCTGTATATAGGTTATTATAATAGGTTATTATAACATTAAAAATCCACAAGGAAAAAGTTTTCCTGTAGTTGGCTGTATACCATGTAATATAAAAAACAGTAAAATCCTTTATAAAAGGTATATATTTAAAATCCCTAAAAAGGGCTACATCACAATCACATAACTAGTTTTCGACTGGTTTACCAGTCATCATCAGTGCTTACCTAAAATGAATATAACCTGGTAAAATAATGTAAAGATTTTGAAATTTTGACTACGGTTAAGATAAGTTGTAGGTTATACTCACATAAAATTTACATGCTAACCACCAAGATATAATTTAACAAAAATATGTGGGTCAAAGCTCTGTAAAAGTAATCCCTCAAGGAAACATCGGTTGAAAATACTAACTTAAGCATGGATATTTAAAATATTTTACTGATATGCCCCAGGTAACATCTGAGCTGTGGTTTGACTTGTTCACATGGTGAAAGTATGGCAGCAAGTGGCAATGAAATAGATAGAGATTTCCGGACGATGACAAGACGGAAGTGACAGTTCCACAGGAAGTTGAAAAATTAACCTGTCATATTTAAAGACTATAGTGTACAGCTTGTTAAAATTAGAAATGATGTAACAACACACTCCATTGTGAAAATTATCAGTAGTATTTGCACAAGAGCTCTAAAATTCTATATTAATTTTAGAGATCGAGTGTAATTTGTTGCGATTATTTCATGAATAAAATGTTCAAAACCAAAATTTTATTATAATTTATTTATGTAAGTACAAATTAGTACAATTAAACACACAGTTGTTATAAATATTTTACAGTTGAAAATCATCACTTTTATAATTTTTAAAACATTAATTGTCATTAATGTCACTGAATGTATTTTTTCGTAGCAACGAAGGGCATCTTACGTAATATACTTTACGACGGGAAATTATCAAAAATTATCAATTTAATTTAGATTTCTGTAGCTTTCTATTGGTCAGAATCTCCTATGAATGAAATAATCCGTAGTAATTGCACAAGAGCTCTAAAATTCTATATTAATTTTAGAAATCGAGTGCAATTTGTTGCGATTATTTCATGAATAAAACTGTTCAAAACCAAAATTTTATTGTAATTTATTTATGTAAGTACAAATTAGTACAATTAAACACACAGTTGTTGACGGTTGAAAGTCATCACTTTTATAATTTTTAAAACATTAATTGTCATTAATGTCACTAAATGTATTTTTTCATAGCAGCGAAGAGCATTCGACGTGGCGAAGGGAAATTATCAAAAATTATCAGTTTAATTTTTATTTCTGTAGCTTTCTATTGGTCAGAATCTCCTATGAATGAAATAATCATTTAAAATTCAGTAAACTAGATGTATTGTAGTTAAAAATGTATTCACGTATACTGTCAGTGGAGGTGGAAGGGCAAACCACATTAGACAAATGTTTGTATTCGAGAACTAAAGTCAGTAATCAAATCTTGTTGTCAAGAGACCTAAGATTTAAAAAAAGCAATTGTGTATTGATCGATTAAAGTTATCGAATTTATTTAACTTATTAGTAGCTGTTGGAATTTGCGTAAATTTAAAAAGAAATCACAATGGGGGTGGTTGAGGTGTAAAAATGTCTTAAATAATCTAGGGGGATGTATCATTAAGAAAGCACAAGCTCAAACTTAGGCGACTAATTCCTAAAGACCTCGCAGACTGCAAGGATCCCTAAGGGTCCAAAAACCAAAACCGTCATAAGATGATGACAGTAGGGGCTGGGGGGTATGAAATGTCTGTGAGGAAATTAATGAGAAAGGAACATGAACGGGACTCAGAAAGAAAATTAGACTTTGGATTTGGTTTTACTATAGATGAGTGTTATAAATATGTTGGTAATGACAGATTGAATAAGTAGGGTGAGAATAGTCATATGTAGAAATATGGTGGTAGGTTGTATGTAGATGAAAATTTATATAATGTGGATGTCTGTGGATGATGATATCAGTAATTTATATGTAAGTTATGGTTAGATAAAAGTGGTTTGATGGCTGAAGATGAAAAAAACGGATTATTGTGGCTTGTACCAGATAAATTATAAGTGTGAAAATGAACGAATCTACTGCTTCAAAGAAAGAAGAGATTTTGACGGAGGAATATCAGAGATTGGACTAACTTCAGTGTTCAACAGTTATTTCATGTTGCAAAAGATAGGGAACCGTTTAAAGAAGTGATCGCCAATCTTCGTTAGAGACAGCACAATAAGAAGATTACTGCCGTTGCAGCGAACAATCAAATAGAAAAAATACATTACAAGTGGTGCACGTTTCTGAGGTTTTTTGCATTATTTTGCTTCGCTACTAATTTTACAAATCGCATTTAAAGTTTTTAAAATCTAACATTTTCAGTATAGTATAACATTAAAAATGTGAGAAAATGCAAATTAAAAGCTTCCCTGTCTAATGTTGCTAAATTATTCAAGAATCTAAAACATTTAGGTATTCAGATTCTTAGTTCCCCAAGCATTTTTATAAAACTGCTTGAATATACCTATTACGATTAAACGTTAGATAACTGGCCATCATATTTAAACGTATTAAAAAATTAAATCGGCCAAACTATAGACCAACCACCTATAATTTTCTATGATAACACATGAATTTTGGGGCCAGGTAGCAAATTCAAGAGAAAAATAACATAGATATAGAAAATTGACGTTACCATAGCATTCTTCATAACCAATATGAGCGGTCATAGGCGCAGCAAATAGGTTTATAAAATACAGTTATAAGCGTAAATCACATTAGTGCGGCAGATTCGTGCAAATATTATAAGAATTGTGCATTTAATGATAAAAGCATATAATTTGGACTACATATATTACACATACAAAAGTTTAAATTTAGATATGATATGAAATGTGACTAAAATAGCACGATAACTTTTAAAAAAGTCCGACTTCAACCAAATTTGGTATATGGGTTCTTTTTTATGTATAAGATCGAGCTCCTGAACCGGCAGAATCGGTTTACCAGAAGTTGTGTTTTCCTGATTTTTTATGTAAAAATAAGTTGTTTTTTTTTAATTCTTTCACCCTGTATCTATTAATTTTTCAAAAAGGTAATACTGGCATTACAAAGAGCGTAAAAATATTTTTTAGGAAATATTTTGAACCTTTTAGTAATGTTAATTACCATATAATAAATGCATAACGTATCTTTACATGTACCTACGTGCGGCAGATGCATGCAAATATTATGAGAAATATTATGAATTTATTGGTAGAAGCATATACTTTGGACCACATATACTACACATACAAAAATTTAAATTTAGATATGAGGCCAACTCAGATTTTGCCTTTTACAAAAAAAGGCGGGCATTCAAAATGGCGACTATACATATGTAACTAATAGCACGATAACTTTTGAACGAAAAGTCCGATTTCAACCAAATTTGGTATATATGTTCTTTTTTTATGTATAAGATCGAGCTCTTGAACCGGAAGAATCGGTTACCAAAATTTGTGTTTTTTTGCAAAAATATGTTGTTTATTTTTTCAATTATTTCACCCTGTATATATTAATTTTTCAAAAAGGTAACACCGACGTTGAAAAGAGGGAAAATATTTTTTTGGAAATATTTTGAACTCTTTAGTTATATTAATTACCATTCAATAAATGCATATCGTATCTTCACATGTAGGTACCTATGTGCGGCAGATTCGTTCAAATAACAAGATAAGAATTATTGTGCATTTAATGGTAAAAGCATATTATTTGGACCACACATACTACGCATGCAAAGATTCAAATTTAGATATGAGGCCATCTCAGATTTCGTCTTTTACAAAAATGGAGGGCATTCAAAATCTGCCGTCCATAGGTACATGTGAATATACGTTATACATTTATTAAATGGTAATTAACATAACTAAAAAGTTCAAAATATTTCCTAAAAAATATTTTTACACTCTTTTCAATGTCGCTTTTACCTTTTTGAACAATTTATATATACAGGGTGAAAGAATTGAAAAATAAACAACATATTTTTACATAATAAACAGTAATAACCCAACTTCCGGTAAACCGATTCCTCCGGTTCAAGCTCTCGATCTTATTCATCAAAAAAAGAACCTACAGTAAAACCCCGCAAATCCGAACCCCGCCAATCCGAACGTTCGGCAAATCTGAACGAACAGAAAGTGAAAAAAATTAAAAAATTCAAGACAAAATCTTAAAACATGTATACAGAGTATAACCAGAAAATTGAACAATGTAGGAATAGTAGGACTTTGACATTCAAAATTTCTTAAAGATAAATACGTACTTTATACGTAGTGCAGTGCTTATAAAGGCTAAACATAAACTGACTTTGGTTTTCTTGTAGTCAACTTGAGTTCAAAAATATTGTCCACGCTCTTGCGAGAACGTTTTGCGACTTAAAATCAACGACAATGAAAGCTTAGAATTCTCAGTTAGGCTAACTTTCAAGTAATCCGAAATTTTTGTCTCCCCAATTAGTTCGAATTTTTGGGATTCTACTGTATATACCAAATTTGGTTGAAATCTGACGTCTCGTTCAAAAGTTATCGTGCTATTAGTCGCATATGTATAGTCGCCATTTTGAATGCCCGCCATTTTTGTAAAAGAAATAAAAACTGAGATGGCCGCATATCTAAATTTGAACCTTTATATGTGTAGTATATGTGGTACAAATTATATGTTTATACCATTAAATGCACAATAATTCTTATAATATTTGCACGAATCTGCAGCACATAAGTACATGTGAAGATACGTTATTATGCATTTATTAAATAGTAATTAAAATAACTAAAAAGCTCAAAATATTTCCTTAAAACTATTTTTACACTCTTTTCAATGGCGGTATTCACTTTTTGAAAAATTAATACATACAGGGTGAAAGAATTGAAAAAAAAAACAACATATTTTTACATAAAAACCAAGAAAAACACAACTTTTGGTAAACCGATAAAAAAGGAACCTATATACCAAATTTGGTTGAAATCTGACGTCTGATTCAAAAGTTCTGGTGCCATTAGTCACATATGTTTAGTCGCCATTTTGAATGCCCGCCATTTTTGTAAAAGGCAAAATCTGAGATGGTCTCATATCTAACTTTAAACCTTTATATGTGTAGTATATGTGGTCCAAATTATATACTTGTATCATTAAATGCACAATTGTTTCACATATCGGCTGCACTACACAATGTGCGGGAGTAATCATTTCTATCAGCCAAGAGAGCAAGCAGGTTTTAGAGCGGGATATGGCACGAATGATAATTTACAATTGGTTAAGAACTTGATAGAAAAGAGTGTTTAATGCAAGAAGCCATTAGTCCTGATATTTGTTGACTATGAAAAAGCTCTCGACACAATAAGTCATCAAAATATGTTAAAAGCCTTAACAGAATGCCGTATAGATAATCGCTACCTATACAGGGTGGTTCATCTTATTCGCCTCGGTGGCTGTACGGAAAACCACTTAATATTTTAAAAAAATTTATTCACATAAATATACAGCATTAATACTACAGTCTAAAAATAATGTGAATTATACAGGGTGCTCCAAAATAGAGTGGTATATAAAAGTTATAATTTTTCTTATGGAATGCCCTCTATCTGATGACATTATTGAATTGACCTTAAAAAATAAGCTATACTCTCATAAGGATTCCCTATACCTAAATACAGGGCGTTTTGATTTATTTCGATTTTTATAAAAATGTAAGGTTTTAGAAAAAATAAATATCTACGAATCTTAGAATTAGTAACAAATTATTTCTTGGATATTAATAATAGACTATTTAGCATACTTAAACAGATGCTTATTGCAACAAAGTTTCTTACAGGGTGGTCAAAATATGAGATTGTTCTATTAACAAATTCAAGCTGTAATAACTTACTTATTTTAAATAGAACACCCTGTATCTTACTAGTCTATCACGTAGAAAATTTATTTAGCTTTCTATTCTTATTAGGGTTTCCTATACCTATTTCATTAATTTTTTAAATATTTAAAGATTTCCTAATTTGTAAGATTTAAAAATTATATTTAAGTACCTTTTTGAACAATTTATATATACAGGGTGAAAGAATTGAAAAATAAACAACATATTTTTACATAATAAACAGTAATAACCCAACTTCCGGTAAACCGATTCCTCCGGTTCAAGCTCTCGATCTTATTCATCAAAAAAAGAACCTACAGTAAAACCCCGCAAATCCGAACCCCGCCAATCCGAACGTTCGGCAAATCTGAACGAACAGAAAGTGAAAAAAATTAAAAAATTCAAGACAAAATCTTAAAACATGTATACAGAGTATAACCAGAAAATTGAACAATGTAGGAATAGTAGGACTTTGACATTCAAAATTTCTTAAAGATAAATACGTACTTTATACGTAGTGCAGTGCTTATAAAGGCTAAACATAAACTGACTTTGGTTTTCTTGTAGTCAACTTGAGTTCAAAAATATTGTCCACGCTCTTGCGAGAACGTTTTGCGACTTAAAATCAACGACAATGAAAGCTTAGAATTCTCAGTTAGGCTAACTTTCAAGTAATCCGAAATTTTTGTCTCCCCAATTAGTTCGAATTTTTGGGATTCTACTGTATATACCAAATTTGGTTGAAATCTGACGTCTCGTTCAAAAGTTATCGTGCTATTAGTCGCATATGTATAGTCGCCATTTTGAATGCCCGCCATTTTTGTAAAAGAAATAAAAACTGAGATGGCCGCATATCTAAATTTGAACCTTTATATGTGTAGTATATGTGGTACAAATTATATGTTTATACCATTAAATGCACAATAATTCTTATAATATTTGCACGAATCTGCAGCACATAAGTACATGTGAAGATACGTTATTATGCATTTATTAAATAGTAATTAAAATAACTAAAAAGCTCAAAATATTTCCTTAAAACTATTTTTACACTCTTTTCAATGGCGGTATTCACTTTTTGAAAAATTAATACATACAGGGTGAAAGAATTGAAAAAAAAAAACAACATATTTTTACATAAAAACCAAGAAAAACACAACTTTTGGTAAACCGATAAAAAAGGAACCTATATACCAAATTTGGTTGAAATCTGACGTCTGATTCAAAAGTTCTGGTGCCATTAGTCACATATGTTTAGTCGCCATTTTGAATGCCCGCCATTTTTGTAAAAGGCAAAATCTGAGATGGTCTCATATCTAACTTTAAACCTTTATATGTGTAGTATATGTGGTCCAAATTATATACTTGTATCATTAAATGCACAATTGTTTCACATATCGGCTGCACTACACAATGTGCGGGAGTAATCATTTCTATCAGCCAAGAGAGCAAGCAGGTTTTAGAGCGGGATATGGCACGAATGATAATTTACAATTGGTTAAGAACTTGATAGAAAAGAGTGTTTAATGCAAGAAGCCATTAGTCCTGATATTTGTTGACTATGAAAAAGCTCTCGACACAATAAGTCATCAAAATATGTTAAAAGCCTTAACAGAATGCCGTATAGATAATCGCTACCTATACAGGGTGGTTCATCTTATTCGCCTCGGTGGCTGTACGGAAAACCACTTAATATTTTAAAAAAATTTATTCACATAAATATACAGCATTAATACTACAGTCTAAAAATAATGTGAATTATACAGGGTGCTCCAAAATAGAGTGGTATATAAAAGTTATAATTTTTCTTATGGAATGCCCTCTATCTGATGACATTATTGAATTGACCTTAAAAAATAAGCTATACTCTCATAAGGATTCCCTATACCTAAATACAGGGCGTTTTGATTTATTTCGATTTTTATAAAAATGTAAGGTTTTAGAAAAAATAAATATCTACGAATCTTAGAATTAGTAACAAATTATTTCTTGGATATTAATAATAGACTATTTAGCATACTTAAACAGATGCTTATTGCAACAAAGTTTCTTACAGGGTGGTCAAAATATGAGATTGTTCTATTAACAAATTCAAGCTGTAATAACTTACTTATTTTAAATAGAACACCCTGTATCTTACTAGTCTATCACGTAGAAAATTTATTTAGCTTTCTATTCTTATTAGGGTTTCCTATACCTATTTCATTAATTTTTTAAATATTTAAAGATTTCCTAATTTGTAAGATTTAAAAATTATATTTAAGTACCTATGTCGTGGTTATGTACAACACATCACCAACACCGGTAATATACTTAGAAAAGATACTGTCATTAATAAAATTTTCATTGTTATCATGTAATCACACAGAGTGTTATATAGTTGATTTTTGCCTACATGTGACATTGAATAATTTGTTTATATTAAATTGCATACCCTATATTAGATGCCGTATTCTGGAAGATATTTAAATGATATTTCATTCCGTATAAGTATTTTCCATATACTAAACCGACGGTTATTAAGTAAATTTAAGAACACAACTTTTTGTTTGAATCTTTGAATCGCAATTACAAACAATTAAATGCAATGGCTACTATGACGAAAACGAGCCTATTGTACAAAAATATGTAAAAATGGATATTTACAGAATAACATGGGAATTTATATTTACAGATTAACGTGTGTATTGAGAATGTTTATATGGAATTGAAGAGATTTTAAATATCTTCCATTATAAAGAATAGAATATCGAGTATGTCATTTAAAATAAGAACACTCTGTGTGATTAAATGATAAAAAATGTGAATTTTATTAACGAAAATATCTTGAATAAGACATTTAAGTATATTGCCGGTGTTGATGATGTGTTGTACATAACGACATAGGTACTTAATTGTAATTTTTAAAGCTTACAAATTAGGAAATCTTTAAATATTTGAAAAATGAAGGGAGATAGGTATATGAGACACTAATAAGAATTGAAAGCTAAGTAAATTTTCTACGCGATAGACTAGTAATATACAGGGTGTTCCATTTAAAATAAGTAAGTTATTACAGCTTGAATTTGTTAATAGAACAATCTCATATTTTGACCATGTAAGAAGTTTTGTTGCAGTAAGCATCTGTTTAAGTATGCTAAATAGTCTACTATTAAGATCCAAGAAAGAATTTGTTAATGGTTCTTAGATTCGTTACATTTTCATAAAAATCGAAATAAATCAAAACACCCTGTATTTAGGTATAGGGAACCCTTATGAAAGTATAGCTTATTTTTTAAGGTCAATTCAGTAATGTCATCAGATATAGGGCATTCCATAAGAAAAAATATAACTTTGATATACCACTCTTTTTTGGAGCACCCCGTATAATTCACATTATTTTTAGATTGTAGTATTAAAGGCCATGTATATTTCTGTGAAGAAATTTTTTTTTAATATCAAGTGGTTTTCCGTACTGAGACCGAGGTGGATAAGATGAACCACCCTGTATACACATGATCAAATACATCTATCAAAATGCGATAGGAAGCGTGAAACTGGGAGATAAAAAGACCAACGCATTTAAAATAAAACGGGGAGTGCGACTGGGAGACACCATTTCACCAAAATTGTTTACAATATTATTAGAGCACATGTAGAAGGCAAATCTGAGTGTAAAAGGAATTAAAGTCAACGGATAAATATTTAGTCAGCTGACGATATTGCTCTGCTTGTTGACAGCATCGATGATGCAGTATCGCAGCTGGAGAAACTATACCTAGCCTCCCTACAAGTTGGATTAAAAATCAACCATACAAAAACACATATTATGGCAAATTTTGTGTTAAGCGAAAAGATTTCCGTAAATGGCTTGCATATTGAAGAAACCACCACTTACAAGTACTTAAGGCATGACATACACATAGGAAGGGATAATCAAACATGTGAACTAAGCCGCTGCATATCACGACTCACTTGGTGGCATTCGGCAAACTGAGCTAAGTCCTTAAGTCAGAACTGCCTATGTGTCTCAATAGAAAAGTCTTTAATCAGTGCGTGTTGTCAGTACTTACATAAATATGGTGCAAAAATATGGTTATGTTACGCATTTCTCGTAACGATCGAATTCGAACAAGGAAATTAATCCGGTCAACTTAGACATCAAAATGCTTGGCAAATAACAAAAATTGCCGGAGAGCCAAATTTTGGTGGAGAGCTAGGGTATACCATAACAAATAAAGTTTAAAAGTCCCCATCGATCCCATGTGTGCGTCAAAAGTTATTCGGGGTCCAAGGGCAACATTTGAGATTTTTTGGATTTTTTTCGAAAACGGTTTTATCAAAAAAAAAACCTCAAACCAAAGTTGTAGATCTTAACATTCTCTACAAAAATTGTCCTTACAATTTTTTTCCTAAGAGTTACCATGCCTGAGATATCGTGATTTTAAAAGTTACTTTATACATTATATGCACATATAAGCCACGTATATACATATGTGGCCCTTAAGACAAGTATAAATGCCTATTTGTGTCTCTTTTATATAGTATATTATACTATTCTGAAAATATTTCTTCAAAAGGTAATCAGTCCCAAACGGAATTTACTTCATCCACGTGGCCTTGAAAAACATTTGGCTATACCATTGTTGAAAAAAGAACAGATTGTCTAATATAGGCAATGGCTACAGTATTGTCCGTAGTTCTGGTTCATAATATTATCTGTTTCTTTTAGTGCTAAAGGTTCAGTTCAAGTGTCATAAGTACTTATTACAAGCGTCTACCATTTAGTACCGTTACCGTTATTTGTACAATTTTATAGTTTTAAAAATGTCTCAGTTTTGCTTTATTTGCAATAAACTTTTAAGTGAAACTAAAACAGTTGTGGTTGATCGTGGAATGCCAAATTTAATCGAGGCTAGTGTCGAGAGAGGTGATGAGTTTATTGAGTATTTAAGAACTCAAAAATCCGTTACAATACACGTTAATTGCAGAAGATCATACATTCGGAAAACTTCAATCGCTGCAGTGAAAAGACAACGTGAGGAGGACAGGCTAATACTTCAAAAGTAAGTCCACCTCATACTAGAACGTGAGTAAGTAAATCACACGCGTTTCATTTCCATGTTAACTGACAAATTAACAGCTGCGAATATTTAAGTGAAACAAGCTAAAAATGACGCAGATGTCCTTATAATTGAGACAGCAATTGAAAAATTTAAGGCAACAAACACAACAATTGTAGTTGGTGAAGATGTTGATTTGTTGGTACTGATTACTGCAAGGACTCCAGTAGATAAAGTTATTTATTTTTTGAAACCTGGAAGGGCTCAACAGCGAACAGAGATATATTCTTCGAATAGTTTATCGACTTATACCAAATGCCAAAAGTACATTTTATTTTTACATGCGATAACCGGCTGCGACACTACGTCCGCAATGTACAGAAGGGGCAAAACGTCAGTACTTAAATGTGTATACACCGTTCTTAAGCGTCAACGCCCTTCGGTAGGGATCTATGGAGGAGTATCACCAAGCCGGAAGCCCTTATCCCTTCCCGTACCGCTCCTCCATAGGCCGATCAGACGCCAGTTTATTCCAGACCAAGCCGTAGACTCTATTGAGTTTTATACTACGGCGTTGGCCTTTTATAAATTTCATGACCTAGCTGAGGCTCGAACCAGCGACCGCAAATCGCAAATCCACTAAACTTGTCGATCGACTGAGCCCCAGCTAACTGGACCGTCAAGACCGACTTAGTACTTAAATTATTCAAAAAAAAAAAAAGATTTGACTGACTGCTGTAAAGTTTTTACAGAACTTGATTCTACACCGCAAACAATAATTACGGAAGGAATTCGCTTTCTTCTTGCGGTTTATGGAGCTCCAAAAAAAATTATTTGTCTTGATAAATACCGATACTTAACTTTTGTAAAAAATACGCGAAACAAGAAACAAGTACAACTATCATGTCTTCCTCCAACATCAGCATCTGCTTTTCAACATTTGTATCGAGTATATTATCAAGTTCAAACATGGCTAGGCAATGCACTGAATCCAGAAGACTGAGGTTGGAAATTAATAGATAATACCCTGGAACCGATTAAAACCTTATTCCCACCTGCTCCAGAAAAACTCCTTAACACTATTTTTTGCAATTGCAAAAAAGGTTCTAGTGCCAAATGTGGATGTAAAAAAGTCGGGTTGCTGTGTTCTCTAGTGTGTACCAACTGCCAAGATCAGTCTTGCTCAAATGTCCAGTTTAGTACAACAGAGGAAGACTCCTGTGATTTTAATGAAGAGACCAATGACTCAGTCACATTTGAACAATTTTTGAACATCCAGCAAGAGGAAGAGGAAGAAGATGAAATCGAAGAAGACTTGACTGTTGAAGTAGACTTTCAAGAATATGAATCTGATTAAAATATCTAAAGAAATCAAAACAATAGTTAACCTAATAATCAATAGCAATATCAATAATCAATAATATCAATAATAAGGTAATATCTAGAACTTGACCGGTATTGTTTCCTTAAATTATCCTAAAATTGTCAAAACAGTTAGTGGAGTAGGCCTACAGGGGAAACCACGGTAAAAAAACGCGCCGAGTACACTACGTCACAGGTGGTGTGGAAACGTGTGCATATCATGTATAATGTGACTTTTTGAATCGCGATATCTCAGGAATGGCAACTCTTAGGAAAAAAATAGTAAGGACTATTTTTGTAGAGAATTTTAAGATCTACAACTTTGCTTTAAGGTTATATTTTGATAAATCTTACCGTTTTCGAAAAAAATCCAAAAAATCTCAAATTTTGACCTTTGACCACGAATAACTTTTGACGCACACATGGGATCGATGGGGACTTTTTAAACTTTATTTGTTATGGTATACCCTAGCTCTCCACCAAAATTTGGCTCTCCGGCAATTTTTGTTATTTGAAATGTCTATATAGACCGGGTTAAATAAGACGGAGAACAGGAGTGAGAGATGCCATAGAAAGAATTATGACCCATAAGTGGAACTGAGCGGGGCACATAGTTAGATTGTCGGATAACAGATTGACACAGCGGAAACTGGAGACCAAGACAAGAAGCATATCGGAGTAGAGGTCGTCCGCTAACAATATGGTCTGATGACATAAAACGGATCGACAAAAATTGGATGCGAACAGCACAAAACAGGAATACATGGAAAATATTGAGGGAGACCTATATCCAGCATCAGTGGATAGATCCAGGTTAAATGATGATGATGATGATATCCATATCTATCAATTTAACGTAAGTGATGGGTTATGCAGTGAGTTCACGAACAATATAAGATATGCCGATCAGGGCCGCGTTTAGATCAATTGACGCTCTAGGCAATTCTCTAGTAGCCGCCCTTCAAACATGTATCATTTTTGCGAAAAAAATTGCAGAAATTTTTATTTAAATAAGAATACATTAAAAGTGTATTTAAACTACGATGTTTATATATCTATAACAGAAAAAATTATCATTCCAGTTCGATCACATCTGAGACTTCTTTTCAAAAAAAGACTTTTCAAAAAAAAATTTTTCTTGGCAAAATCGACAAATAGTTCAGAGAAATAAGGAAAAAAAATATCGTGTTGGTGACACATCCCCCTCTAGGCTGAAACCAAATTTTTCGAGTAATATGGTCATCTATAATAATAACCTATATGTTTCCTGCAGCCGATTTTGATGATATACATAGTTATAAACAAATGAAGATCAAAAAACGGTAAATTTTCGCTTTTTTCGTCTCTTACTAAAAAATTGGGCATTTTAAACAAATTTGAGAGTAATAAACTCATAAACCGTATAAAAAACTTCAATATGGCGTTCGCTGAATATGTCTATCCTTATTGGTTACTTAGAAAATTGCCAAATAAATAATAAATTTTGAGTTTTTTTAAATATTCATAACTTATGTAAAAATTAACTTAGAACCTTCTTATTACATGGAATGCTGAGACTTATGGTACTTAAATTACACCCTAAATTCCAAAGCAATTGGTCAAATAGTTTAAAAGCTATTTAATTTGTTTATCCAAAATTAATTTTTTTTGCAACACTGTAAGTCAGAAAATGATGAAGTTACAGTAATATTTTGGATAGTTTATGAAAGAAGAAAATTTACAGTATTAATTTAATTTAAAAAAAATGACAAAAAATAATTATAGATATTGCAAAATAATTTTGCAAAACATGTGAATTAAAAAAATGGGGGGGCTAACTTTGTCCCTAAATGTCCTAGAACAGTTGTTTTTCTTTCTAAATGTGTATAAAAATTCAGTCTTTCTAAATATGAAAAACTAATTTTTCTACGGGTAACGGTTAAAAAGTTATTCTAATTGTTTATAAGTAAGCAAAAAATGGACATGTTTTTGCAAAATAATTTTACACTGTTTAAAATTATTTTTTGTCATTTATTTTTAATTAAGGTAATAGTATAAATGTTCTTCTTTCATAAACTGTCCGAAGTATTATTGTAACCTCATAATTTTCTGACTTACAGTGTTGCAAAAAAAATGAATTTGGGAAAAATAAATTAAATAACTTTTAAACTATTTGACCAATTGCTTTGAAATTTAAAATATAATTTAAGTACAAGAAGTCTCGGCATTCCGCGTAATAAGAAGATTCTAAGTTAATTTTTACCTAAGTTACGAATATTTATAAAAACTCAATATTTATGATTTATTTTGCAATTTTCTAAGCAACCAATAAGGTTGGACATATTCAGCGAATGCCATATTGAAGTTTTTTATACGATTTATGAGTTTCTTACTCTCAAATTTGTTTAAAGTGCTTAACTTTTTGGTAATAGACGAAAAAAGCGATAATTTACCGTTTTTCGATCTTCATTTGTTTATAACTATGTATATCATCAAAATCGGCTGCAGGAAACATATAGGTTAATAATATAGATGTCCATACTACTCAAAAAATTTGGTTTCGGCCTGGAGGGGGATGTGTCACGAGAAAAACCTTATTTCTCTGGACTAAAATTGTTAACACGGTCTTGCGTCATACTTGATGGGAAATTATTTTTAATTACAAAAATTGAGGAAAAATCTTCTGCGCAAAAGGTATATTTATAAAAAAAATAAATATACCTTTTAAGCAGAAGATTTTTCTTCAATTTTTGTAATTAATGGTATACAGCCAGCTACAGGAAGTTTTTCTTTGTGGATTTTATTTTTAGTTCTTGACATTTTCGAAAATGACCTTTCAGCAGACACATTGGCAACTGGGGTGCACAAACAAATGTGCAAAACAATGTCAAAATTAGGGAAAATATCTTTCAATCCACTTAGTGCAGTCACTGAAGGTTTTCAACTCCGCTTTCGTTGAACCTCCATCGATTTTCATAAAAATTGGTGAGTAGTTAGATGATACCTCAAGGAACAAAGGTAACATGATGCCAACTTGCGCTTTTACCGTGGTGGTGGATGACACCCCTTCTCGGGGTGAAAATTATTTTTTTAAATAATACCAGAAAACGATAGAGACAAATTCTAAGCAAAATTTGTTATATGTATAAAGTTATTAATATAAATCAATACTTTTGAGTTATTAAAGGTCAAAGATTTTATTTTTTCGTAAAAATGCATGTTTTAAAGCCCTTTTCCACGTATAACTCAAAAACTATAAGCTTTTACAATAAAGTTGTTACTACCAAAATTGAAGATAATAAAAAGCTGATACACTCCTCACTTAAAGAACTTAACTAATGTTAATTCAAAGTGGGTTACGGGTAATTGAATGTATATTTTTTTCGATGAGTACTCAAATCTAAGTATTCAAGCTTAAATAATGGGAAAACGATGCATTTTATAAAATATACCTGCTAAGCACTTGTCAAAGTACTTCGAAGTACCTATCAAATGAGTTCTAGTAGAAGTTAATTGCATCACAATTAGGCAAGTTATGATGAAAATAAAAAACCCTTTAGAACTTTTTAGGAAAAAGTGAAAAATAAAACACGCCATTTCCACAAAAATTTAAATTTATAGATATCCCTAGAAGAATTTCTTTATATTAGCATAAGTAATGATTTCAACAATTTTGGCAGGTTTAGAATGCATATTAAAAAAAAAGATATAATTTAAAAAAATCAGAATTTTTAAAATTATCGTAATTTTCATTTTCTTTTGATAATAACTCCAAAAATACTCAATATACGTAAAAAGGGTTATGTATATGTATAATCAAATTTTAGTTTTTTCTTTATCAAATATTTTACCTTTTTCTATTTCTGTAGGGTAAAAAATAACCGAGATAGAAACGTTTAAAGCTAAAATTTTGCTGCGAGGACCATGTAACCGGGGCCATTCAACCTTTTATTTTTAAAAAAGTAAGGTGTTCAAAAGATTAAATTCAACGTGGTTTAATAGCCATTAAAATTAACTTTCAACTTTGGTTTTTAGATAAACCTGATATCGTAAAAATTAAAGGAGTTATTAAAAAAAAACAATAACTTTTTTGGAAAAAATTTCAAAAGATAAATTTCCCGCATCATTTTCTGCGGGAAGATGCATAATTTTCCCGTTATTTAAGATTGAATATATGGATTTGGGTACTCTCCGAAAAAAATTTACATTCAATTACCTATAATTTACTTTTAGTTAACATTAAAAGGTTTTTCCAGTAAGGGGTTTATTTCATTTTTTATTAGCTTTAATTTTGGTAATAATAACTCTTTTGTAAAATCTTAGAGTTTTAGAGTTATATATGTGTGTGTGTTTATGTTTTATTGGCACTGGTTTAAGCAACCAACTGGCCAGTCAATGTGTTTTGAATTCTCTCTTTTACAAAATATATGCTTAGTATCTAAATTTAAAACTATTAGTACTACTGTTTTTTTTACTCTGTTTTTTTTACTCTGTTTTTTTTTATTATTTTTTTTTTATTATATTTTTTAAAATTTTTTTTTTTTTTTTTTTTTTTTTTTTTTTTTGTATATTTTTTTATCGCGCTAAGACCTAAACCCGATTCAACCTCGCGGAGGTTTAGATCTTAGTAACTTTTTATTTTATTTAATTATTTTTTTTTTTTTTTATTTTTTTTTCTTTTTTTCTCAGAGCTTTAATTTTAAACAATTAACATGGTTGTACAAAATTTTATAAACATCTAGATTGTTTGATTGTAAAAGGTATATAAGATTAAAAGGAAATTGTACATTAACTTGAACTAGATTGGCAAAAAAGTTTGATATTTCAATAAAATGTAAAGGACATTCTAATAGCATATGTTGTAGATCAGCAAGCTCTCCACATAAACATTCATCATTATCTACAAGTCCTATTTCTCTTTTGTAGACTGGAGTCAGACAGTGATTACTTCTTATTCGACAAATAGTTTTGATAAAGCCTTTGTTGGAAACTTGATTAAACCATGTCTTGATGGGAAGTGTAGGCTGGATTTTTTTGTAATAATTTCCTTTGTCTGAATTATTGTATTGTTCCTGCCATTTCGTCCGTTTGATAGATCTCATAATAGAAATTATGTCTCCCATAGGAAGTTGATAAGTATGCAGAGTGGATTCCTTCGTTGTTGCTTTTTTAGCCAGATCATCTACTATTTCGTTGTTTTTTATATGGAAAATATAGAGTTATATATGGAAAAGCGGTTAAAAACATGTATTTTTCTCACGAAAAGTTAAAATTTTTGATCTTTAGTAACTCAAAAAGTTTTGATTTATTTTAATAACTTGATGTAACAAATTTTGCTTAGAATTCTGGGGATATTTTTATTAAAATAATTTTCACTTCTGAGAAGGGGTGGCATCCACCCCCAAGGTAAAATCCTCTAACCACTCACCAATTTTCATGCAAATCGATGGAGGTTCAACGAAATCGGAGGTAATAGCTCATATCCACTTTCAGTGACTGCACTAACTCTTCTTTAAATATTAAGATACATATATTATGTCAATTGGTGATTTTATCGTGGTATCCAAATGACCCTTTACGTGAATGCATTCATGTATGTATGAATGATGTATCTTGGTCGTCTTTATTTTTTATCAGATTTTCAGCTTCTTTAATAATTTCTTCATTGCTTAATTTTGGCAAATCTGTTAATAACACGAAAACGTTGATAAATAAGTCGATAAGATTCCAGACGTCTATTCAGGTCTCTTATCAAAGTATCAAAATATAGAATGTGTGGATTTTCATCTCATCACTAGCTGAAAAGTTTAGTTCAACATCGGCCTCCTCGTCAAATTTAATTTTTCTTTTCTCTTTCTTATTTCTTTATGTTTTATTTGGTCATAATTTTTTGGCTTCCTTGCGGTGAAGTTATTTGAAAGAGCTTGATAGTCTTTAATGACAGAAGCCGGATCCATAATTTTTATATACAAATATTTTTGTACAGTATTTTTGCCGCCCTCTCATAATGTGCAGCCCTAGGCAACTGCCTATATTGCCTAATGGATAAAGTGGCCCTGATGCCGATGACACGGTAATTCTTGCCAGTAGCATAGATGAATAACAACAGGCAATGAAATCGGTTAATTTAAATAGTGAGAAATACGGACTGAGCTTCAACTTCAAGAAGACAAAATGGATGCTGGCTGATAAGCAAAAAGCAACAACCTGCTCTTCAGTTACGGATAAACAACATATTAGTTGATCATGCAGCATCTTATGTACACCTTGGCACCAACGTAAATACAAAATAAGAAAACTCCATAGAAATTAAGGCGAGAACAGGACGAAATAGAGCAGCATTTAAAAATATGAAAAAGCTCCTCATAAGCAATGATTTTATTTTCCCCTAAAACTACGTCTAGTTAAATTCTACATTTTTCCTACATTTCTATTTGGCGTGGCGGCCTGGATGCTGACAGAGACGCTCATAGCCTTGGATCGAACATGTCACCAACATAGAGGTAATCCACAGAGTCGGAAAAATCGAAAAAGAAATCGTGAGCATCGCATCGTGAGAAAAATTACCGTCTACTGCAATTGATTATTCAGGTGAAAATAGGCAGTAAGCGAGGGCAGGCAGGAGAAGACACTCGTCGCTCCAAAATCTACAGTAGTGGTTCGGGCTCACATCGATCGAACTATTCAGAAGTGCCGTAAGCAAAATCAGAATTGCCAAGGTAATAGCCAACGTTCGCAAAGGACAAGGCACTTAAAAAAAGAAGAAGGGTTGTGCATGATTTCCCTTTCATACATCATGCACACCTGTAAATAATTTTGAAATACTAATCCCAAAAATTCAAAAATTTGGAAAGAGTTTTAGTAGGTATTTAACAAAATTCAAAGTCACGTAACATAATTATTTTTATTTTTTTTTTAATAAAAATAATAAATAAGGTTTCGATTTATGCCTGTCACCCGGCAGCCATCTTGGAAAAAGGAACATAAAAAATTTTTGAAGAATTTTTTTTGCCTTATATATTTTATTCTGGCCAATATACAATATAGGTAATGCTATCAGAGTAATTTTGTAGATGTTTCTCAGCGAATAATTTACACTACGAATTTGTTAATTAGTCCAAGTAATGAAGCTTAAAATAGGACAAAACCTCGCAATTTTTACAGAATGTATAGATTTGATTGAAAATTTGAGAATAAGTAGTGGATAGTCCAAGGATCAAAATCTATATGAGGCCGAAAGGCACTTTTACCATGGGGGTGGTTGCCACACCATATCGGGGTGGAATTTTTTTCTTTTATTTTGACCACAAAATTTGGTAAACACATTCATTCTAAACAAAAAACGTTCTATACATTTTGTTAATAAAATTAATAGTTTTCAATTTATTCGCTATCGAAAGTGTTAGTTTTATATCAAAAAAATCAATGTTTTTAATCAGTTTTCTGCTAATAACTCAAAAAGTTTTCGTTTTATCAAAACAACTTTACATAACAAAAATGTACATACCTTTTGAAAAAATAAACAAAACAGTTTTCTTAAATTTTCTTTAAGACCAATAGTAATCGAGCCATACTTTATTATATGTTAGCTCTTCTTCGTCAAATGCTAAATATTGTAGTTTCAAAGTCAAAAGACGGAAAAACTATACATTTTTCGAGGATAACTTGTTAAAACTAGTTTAAAGTATTTAAAAATATCTCCATAAATAAAAAAATAGTCTCTAGCTCAAAAATTAAGTGACTTATAATAAAAAGAACGTCAGTCCCTATTTTTTTCAGCGAAAAAGTGATGGGTAACTTTCCCCTACTCACCACCCTATTTAAAATTAGTCATTGACCTTATTTGGTCTTCTTTATTTATGTAACATTAATAGGCTCTAAAGGTTTAAGAATGATTAGTTTTTTAAAAAAATGGAGTTAAAAGCGAATAACTAATTTTTGTAGTTTGGTAAAAAATGCTTTTCTCTTCAAAATAGAAAGATTAGCGTCAGAGATACGAAAAAATATTTAAATATAAAATTGTAGCCTATTTAATGCTTAAGAAACTGTTTTGCAAAAATTTTTTCTTCGGCAAAAATTGCGTAAGCTATTGACAATTATAACTTGTAATAACATGCAAAAACCACCTATACCAACCCTTTCAAAGTCACCTCTTTTTGCAACTGAGGATTATAGAAAGATTTAATATTAACAGCCTTATAGATCTTGTAACATCTACAAAATAATATTTTAAGAAACTTTCTAGGATAAAAAATAGTAAAGTTACGGTTAAAAAATCAAGTATATTTTTTTGAAAAAAAAAAAGGATAAATCCAATTGGAAGCATAATAATGTAAGTTAGCGGTGTTTTTAGTCATTGGCCTTATTCATTCTTCTTTGTTTATGTATTATTAATAGGTTGCAGAAGTTTGACTAGCTTAGAATGATTAGTTTTAAAAAACTGAAGTTAAAAGCGAATATCGAATTTTTGTAGATTGGTAAAAAATGCCATTTTCTTCAGATTAGAAAGGTTGGCATCAGAGATACGAAAAAATGTTGAAATGCGAAATTGTAGGTTATTTAATTCCCAAGAACTTGGTATGAAAAAAATTGTTCTACGGCAAAAATTGAGTGAATCGTAAATGAGTATAATATCGAAAAACATTGATTTTTTCTATATAAAACTAACACTTCCGATAGCGAATAAATCGAAAACTGTTAATTTTATCAAAAAAATGTGTAGAACATTTTTTGCTTAAAATGAATGTATTTATCAACTTTTGCTATCAAAATATAATAAAAAATTTCCACCCACAAGATGGGGTGGCAACCACCCCCATGATAAAAGCGCCTTTCGGCATCGTATAGATTTTGATCCTTGGACTATCCACTACTTATTCTAAAATTTTTAAACAAATCGATCCATTCTGTAAAAATTTCGAGGTGAAAAGCTTAGGTTCCTGGACTAAATAATTACATTAATTTATCGATATTTCATTAGGTTTAGTTTTTTATTACGTGTATAGAGGCGCTCAGAGCAACAGTGGCCTAACCCCAGAAACGAAGTTTTGAGATAAATGCAATCTTAGTTTTTCAACAAATTTGATATAGTAGTATTCTAACACTATGGTAATTAACATTTATATTGAGATATTTTTTAATTCAGTTTTTTATTATGTTTCGAAAGATCCACAGTGAGAAAAATTTTGATAGTAATTTAAAGAAAAAATGTGGCTTAGGCCAGTGTTGCTTTATTTAAAATTGTCGGATAGGCCAAATTTTTTACCAATTAATACTAAATTCTTAATGTTTTTTAGTACTTTATTAAGACATACTGAACAAAATACAATATTATGTCAATATTACGACCTCTAGAATCAAGAAGATCAAGCTTTATTGTTGTTTTGGTGTTCACAGGTTTTCGTTTTGCAATGTTAACCGAATCAAATAACAATTCTTCAATATTAGAGTACTTCTTCTTCTTCTTCTTTTTGTATAGACATGACTCTGTCTGTTTTTTCAATGTGCCTTAAGTAAGTTGTCGTTCCATCGTTTTCGTGGTCTTCCCACTGATCGTCTTCCTATTGGGGAACCATCTCTCGCTGTACTGACTACCCTATTTCTTGTCATTCGGCTTATGTGGTCATTCCATTCTATTCTTCTGTTTTTTACCCAGTTATTTATGTTATCCACCTTGCATCTCCGTCGTATATCTGTACTTCTAGCTCTGTCCTCTCTATCTTTTTGTCCTCTCTGTGTCGGGTCGTATTTCAGTCGTATATGTCATTATTGGTCTGATGAATGTTTTGTAAATTCTGCCTTTCATTTCTTTTCCGATATTTTTATTTCTCCATATTGTGTCATTCATGCAACCTGCGGCCCTGTTTGCTCTATTCACTTGATCTTCCACTTCTGTTTTGAGTCTTCCGTAGCTAGATAGTGTGATGCCTAGGTATTTAAACTCCATCACTTGTTCTATTATCTGACCTTCCAGCTCCTATTTACATCTTATTGGATCAGGTGCGGGAGCACGCCAAATAGAATTCTATTTTAGTGACGTCACGTTGCCTAGCAACCGTCGATTCTCCCATTATAAAATTCTATTTTATGACGTGAGCAAAATAGAATTCGATTTGGCGTGCTCTCACCCCTGCTGTTATAACCATGCATTTTGTCTTTTTTGAGGAAATTAACATGTTAAATTTTCTGGCGGTTATGTTACATTGGTGCAGCATACGTTGTAAATCATCTTCACTTTGAGAGATTAGTATTGCATCGTCCGCATAGCAGATTATTTTAAGCTGTACTAGAGTATATACTGGGTTGGGATAAAGTATGGAACCAAGGAAATATCTTTGAAACGAAAAGAACAATATTTATGAAACTTTTCATGAAAGTACAGTGACGCAAAAGGCATCTGTTGCCATATTTTTTGTTACTTTTCCACTTCCGGTTTCACCGAATATACCCCTAACTTATTTAATTTAAATGGGACACCCTGCAGACTAAAATTGTTGTTTACATGCACTGCATGACTTATTTGAATTTAGTATAGTAGGTAAAACTTTTACTGAACTAATTGACAGAAATAAGTTGTATTAAAAATGGTTTATTTAAGTGGAAAAGATCGTATTGAAATATTAATGATAATAGCTTATCGTAAATTTTCATTTTTTGGAAGTGAATTTTCCAAATCCATGGATTGGACGTAGAGGATTCATAGAATGGCCCGCTCGTTCTCCGGACCTCAACCCGTTAGATTTTTTTCTTTGGGTTATCTAAAATTACGTGTTTACGTTAGGCGACCAACATGCTTGCAGGATTTGAGACAAATAATAATAATTAATGAATGTGAACTAATACGTGGAGAAATCTTGCAAAAAGTGACTCACGAATTTATTTATAGGCTTGCACGTTGTCAGGAGGTGAACAGCAAACATTTTCAACAGTTGAAATTTTTTTTATTTTTAATATCATTGGTCTAACGTAAATAAATTAACCTATTTTTTAACTGTAAAGAGATTTATTTCTTGTTTTAATAGTTTTTTCTTCCAAACTTGGTATGTATGAATTAAAAATAACAAGTTCTTTTAAAATCTGCAAAAATATACAGGGTGTCCCATTTAAAGTAAATAAGTTAAGAGTATTTCCGGTGAAACCGGAAGTGGAGTAGTAACAAAAAATATGGCATCAGATGCCTT
Source organism: Diabrotica virgifera virgifera (assembly GCF_917563875.1). NCBI lineage: Eukaryota > Metazoa > Arthropoda > Insecta > Coleoptera > Chrysomelidae > Diabrotica > Diabrotica virgifera. The sequence continues at coordinate 68,352,518 of NC_065443.1, read as the reverse complement.
TTGCGTCACTGTACTTGCATGCAAAGTTTCATAAATATTGTTCTTTTCGTTTCAAAGATATTTGATTGGTTCCATACTTTATCCCAACTCTGTATAGTTGTACTATTGTATATTAGAGTACTTGTACTGAATAACTGATGAATCGGTGTCCTTATAATGTAGCCTTTGAATCTTAAGCCATTAGAATTTTCCTTTATTCATGGATATTTTTCTGTTAGTAACATTTTTTTCGAAATTAACAGTAGAGTAACAATCTTTGGAAGTCATTGTTATCACTTTGGACATAAGTTTTTTAGCACATTTATGATTTATTCGGTTTATTTAAGATACAACCTTCAAAACATCCCGAGAACCGCCACTGCACCAATTACCATTTTTGCTTAGACGCCTTCAAATCAAACTTAATGCATTATAAATTGTCCGAAAAGCAGACATGATCACGGGACCCGAAATTAAAAGTGCACCACGCTCCGATCTTTCTCGAGGTTCCGTCTATAGGAAGGAGCCACAAAATTACGTTTCTCAGGTTCCAAATTGTCGGTCTTTCGTTAGCAATAAATTTGAATTAATAGTCAGGCTAGTACCCTATTTGATAATACGTAGTCACAATTGATATATTTAACGAATAAGACTAAGACAAATGAAGAACCCTTGAAAAGTCTAGAAGAAGACACCAGAAGACAAAAATTAAAATAAATATGTTTATGTGTTTACTTTTCTTGTTTTTTGGCTTTGGATTGGAACCTTTAGCCACGTAATTACCTACTAGTATACCTAAATATTAGTGTTCATTCATACAGGATACCACGCTCAGGGGTTCATCAGTGTGACTTCGTTATAACATACAAGGCATAAACCACTGTTAGATAGCTGGACAACATATACACACAATTGATGTGTGTTTTTATTGAAAATAAACAAATATATAAGACAATCAGATAGGACAGCTCGGTACGGGATAGGTTATTTGCTTGAGTTGCAAATTGAACGACAATAGATAAACTAACTTTTGCGTCCAAAAACGAAAATATGCCTCATATGTGGGGTTATAGAATTTACAACGGAGAAAGATATTGGTCTTGTGTGTAGAAAGTAATGTTCTCAGAGGGACATAGGACATAGAGCTTCTTGAGGTACGTTGTGCACTTTTTGGATGGGAAAATGTATTAAATTGGCGACCGTCATCGCGACTGTCATCGCTTCGAAAAAATAAATTTTTGAAGTAAAAACTTCTTTAGGGACGTTGTGCACTGTTTAGATGGGAAAAAATATTGAATTAGTGACCGTCATCGCGACCGTCATCGCTTCGAAGAAATAACATTTTTAAGTGAGAACTTCTTTAGGGACGCTGTGCACTTATTGGATGGGGGAAAATTATCAAATTAGCGAGGGTCATCACTTCGACGAAATAAATATTTGAAGTTAAAACTTCTTTAGGGACGTTGTGCACTTTTTGGATGAAAAAAAGTATTAAATTAGCGACCGTCATCGCTTCGACGAAATAAATTTTTGAAGTGAAAACTTCTTTAGGGACGTTGTGCACTTTGTGGATTGGGAAAAAGTATTAAATTAGCGACCGTTATCGCGACCATCATCGCTTCGACGAAATAAATATTTGAAGTGATCTTGAGGGAAGTTGTGCACTTTTTGGATGGGGAAAAAGTATTAAATTAGCGACCGTCATCGCTTCGACGAAATGAAGTTTTGAATTGAAAATTTGTTTAGGGACGTTGTGCACTTTTTGGACGGGGAAAAATATTAATTTAGGGAACATCATCGCGTCGACGAAATAAATTTTTGAATTGAAAATTTCTTTAGGGATGTTGTGCACTTCTTGGATGGGGAAAAATGATTGAATTTGGGACCGTCATCACTTCGCTGAAATAAATTTTGTACGTATATAAATTATGTGTATGTGTACATAAATAGCATAGGGCATACGCATCGCGTATATGATATAGGTATAGCGTATATGATATGGTGTTAAGATGTCGCTGTCACTGTAAACATCGTGACTGTGAGCTCCTGGCAAAAGAAGTATTTTAGGTGGTATTGTAATCGAAATTAATTATTGTCTAATGCAATATCAGTAGTGAAGTGCATAACAAAGTGTCTGTATGTGCATTTATCTGAAAATATCACTCCTGTAAGTGTCTTGTATTAATATTTAGAATATAAAGAAACAAAGTGTCCATCTTTGCACTGTTGCCAGCCTGTAATTCATTATTTTTCAACAAAATGACAGATAGAACTAAAAGTAAAAGTATTACTGGCACACTGGATGAAGGTATGCTGGAAACTATTCTAAATAAAATTGTTCCAAGGCTGAATGCGAAAACTGATGAAACATTGAATAAGATCTTTGAACAGTTTGAAGTCATAAATGAAAAATTGAACAACTTAATGACGCAGTGTACTAATATTGAAACGACTGCAAATTCAAATAAAAATAATATTGAAAACCTTGCCACGAAATATGAAGAGATGGAAGAGAAGAGAAGAGAAAATTCATTGATAATTTCTGGAGTAACGGAGGAAAAAAAATGAAAATTTAATATCCAAAATACTAACAGTCTTTAACGAAGCCTTAAACATTAAATGTGCACACTGGGAAATCTACAACATATACAGAATTGGTAAAGTCAATAATGAACAAGTTCGTTCTAGACCTGTTATTGTTTTCTTCGTCTCACTATTAAAGAAGAAGGAGATATATAATGTGAAAAAGTCGTTAAAAGGTATAGGTATATACATTAATGAAAATCTTAGTGATCGAAATTATAAACTTCTAAAATCTGCTAAAGAAAAATATGGGCAACAAAAAGTTTGGTCTAAAAATGGTAGAATTTTCATAAAACATGACAACACTGTTAAAATGCTTAAAGACTTCAATAATATCTAAACAAGTGAGAACAATGGCTATATCATTAAAGATAACTTAGTGTTTTTGTTTTGTCAATCCAATTAGTGCTCAAATTTTTGTTAGAATGTATAAATTTTATTTCTTTTTATTTTATTTTTTTTTTCGAAAAGACCATTACACACGTGTGGGTCATCAAATGATATGGTTTTATAAATTTTTGTAAACTTTTTTGTAGAATTTGTATAATGAAATTATTTTTACAGGGCGTTGATTAAATTTGATACAATAATTATGTTTGTGAACTATTTTCTACTGGATAATTGCCTAACAATGTTTATTTTCGTTTTTATTTTATTTTTGCAATAGGGGGCTTACAAGTTATAATAATAGGTATGTCACAGTACCTTAATGTCTACTTTCAGAACTGTAGAGGGTTGAACACCAAATGTACTGACTTTTATAGAAACTCTATGGCTGCCGACTTTGATATTGTGATCGCGATTGAAACATGGTTGCAGGCGGGAGTGCATGATGGGGAAATAATAGATCTGGCCACATATAAACTGGTAAGGTGTGATAGGGACTTAGTATTTACAAATAAAAACACCGGAGGCGGAGTATTTTTCGCAGTAAAAAATCAACATAAAATAATGAAAATTATTAGAAATAATACATCGTTTGAAGCGCTTATTATTGAAATGAAAATTGGTCAAAACAAATATAACTTCTGTGCTCTATATATTCCCTCGGGAAGCCCATCACATGTATACGAAGCGGTTTTTGTATTTTTACAGAATAATCTAACACATTCTGATAATACGTATATTTTCGGAGATTTTAATATAAAAGCCATCACGGGCACTGTATACAGAGTTGGGCTAAAGAATGGAACCAAGCAAATATCTTTGAAACGAAAAGAACAATATTTTTGAAACTTTGCATGCAAGTACAGTGACGCAAAACGCATCTGTTGCTATACTTTTTGTTACTAGTTCACTTCCGGTTTCACCGGAAATACCCTTAACTTATTTACTTTAAATGGGACACCCTGTATATTTATGCAGATTTTAAAAGAACTTTTTATTTGTAATTCATAAATACCAAGTTTGGAAGAAAAAACTATTAAAACAAGAAATAAATCTCTTTATAATTAAAAAATAGGTTAATTTATTTACGTTAGACCAATGATAATAAAAATAAAAAAAAAATCATTTTAAATGTTTAAAATGCCCGCCATTCACCTCTTGACAACTTGCAAGCCTATAAATAAATTCTTGAGTCACTCTTTCCAGAATTTCTCCACGTATTAGATCACATTCATCAATTATTCTGTCTCAAATCCTGCAAGCATGTTGGTCTATTAACGTAAACCCGTGATTTTAGATAACTCCAAAGAAAAAAATCTAACGGGTTGAGGTCGGGAGAACGAGCTGGCCACTCTAGGAATCCTCTACGTCTAATCCATTGATTTGGAAAATTCATATCCAAAAAATCCCTAACCCGTCGATTATAGTGGGGAGGCGCTCCATCTTGTTGAAACCAAAAATTTTGTGGTAACTGGCCATTCTGTTGAAGAAGTGCAGGAATAATTTGGTTATTTAGTAAATTTAAATACTTGTCACCATTCAAATTTCCGTCTATGAAAAAAGGGCCTATTAGTCTATTTTGAACAATTCCCATCCAAACATTTAACTTTTGTGGATGTTGGGTATGTGCTTCAATAATCCAACGAGGATTCTCATTCGACCAATACCTACAGTTATGGCGGTTAACGGTTCCATTTAAGCAAAAAGTTGCCTCATCGGAAAACACTACATTACTTGCAAAATGTTCGTCATTGTTACAAATGTCCAACATTCGTTCGCAAAACTCTAGCCGTCGGTCAAAATCATCATCTGACAATTCTTGAACCAATTGTATCTTATACGGATGATATTTTTCCATTTTCAATATTCTCCTTACAGAACGTTGACTTATTCCATGGTTTAGTGCCAAATTTTTTGTGGAAGTTTGAGGTGATTCCTCTAAATCAATTGCAATATTTTGTTTAGTAACTTCGTTCGTTGCAGTCCGTGGTCTTCCAGTTTTTGGCAAATTTTTGACTATCCCAGCTGCATTAAAACGTTTCAATGTTTTAGTAACCGTTGAACGTGATATAGGATTTCTTTCAGGATTCAATTCATTAAAAATATTACACACCTCGTCGTGAGTTATAACACGATCACCATGACCGATTATCATTTATATTTCAATGCGATCTCTTTCACTTAAATGAACCATTTTGAATAAAACTTATTTCTCTCAATTACTTCAGTGACAGTTACCTACTATGCTAAATTCAAATAAATACAACAATAGTTTAGTCTATAGTATGGATGGTACTACTTGTTTATTTTTAATACAAAAAATTATCTACAGACACTTTTTAACTATTTTTTTCTTCCAAATTTGGTATCTATGAATTAAAAATAATAAGTTCTTTCAAAATCTGCAAAAATATACAGGGTGTCCCATTTAAAATAAATAAGTTAAGGGTATTTCCGGTGAAACCGGAAGTGAACTAGTAACAAAAACTATAGCAACAGATGAGTTTTGCGTCACTGTACTTGCATGCAAATTTTCAAACCGATTGTTCTTTTCGTGTCAAAGATATTTGCTTGGTTCCATTCTTTAGCCCAACCCAGTATAACTTAGACGTATCAAATAATATTTTAGAAATTTTTCAAGAATTTATGGATTTTAATGGGTATGTATTATATAATAACATTAAAAACTTTCAGGACAGAACGTTGGACTTAGTAATATCATCTGAAAATAATTTTAGAAATATTGTAGTAAATAGGGACTTTTTGCCTTTTGTTAATGAAGATATATATCATCCCTCGCTTGAGATTAATATAAATATACAAAGAAGCATTACACCAAAGAATACGGAAACTGTAACTAGACTAAATTATAAGAAAGCTGATTTTTTAACCTTTAGTGAACGTGTTAGGGACATGAATTGGGATGCGGTATTGGAAGAAAAATTTGATGTAGACAAGGCTGTACTAAATTTTTATGATAGCTGGAATAGGGTTGTTGACGAGTGCGTTCCAAAAAATGTTTTTCATAAAAATACGAAATTAAGACCGGTTTGGTTTACACCTGACATAAATAGGGCGCTAAAAGAAAAAGACAGATACAGAAAATTAAAAAATATATCTGATCATTACAAAAACAAATTATAGAATGTAGAAAAGAGGTAAGTAAATTAATTAAGACGAAAAAAAAAAAGAATATATAAATAAAATAGAAAATGAGATAAGTGTTGATGTAAATAATTTTTGGAATTATATTAGAAATAATAAAAAGACGTCTAACAGTGATAAATATTATTATAACGGACAAGATATACCGGAAGAACGGACTGCCGAAAGTTTTGCAACATTTTTTGCATCAGTATACGCAGAGGAGAAACCTTCTTATAATTTAGATTTTAATAGAGATATAGATATAACAAATGATACTTTTATTTTAGACTCAGTTGATGAGACTGATTTCAATAATGCGATAAATAAATTAAAACCTAAGAAATCTGCGGGAACTGACAGAATACCTGCTTTTATGCTCAAAGCGTGTGGTGAGTGGGTGCAACAGCCCTTACTACATATTTACAACCTTATATTATCAACTAATGTATTTCCTTTAATGTGGAAAACGGGACTTGTCTCACCCATATTTAAATCCGGGAATAAAATGAACGTTGAAAATTATAGGCCTATATCAATTATGTGCTCTCCAGCTAAATTGTTGGAACAAATAATTTATTGTAAACTGTATCGTTATGTTGAAAATTTTATAGTACCACATCAACACGGCTTTGTTGCCAACAAATCAAGTAATACCAATCTATTCCTTTTTACTAACTATGCATTAGAAACTATTGAACGTAAATCTCAACTTGATGTAATATACACGGATTTCAAAAAAGCTTTTGATAAAGTGGATCATGATATTATGTTAAAAAAACTAAGCAGATACGGACTATCAATAAACTTTCTTACATTAATAAAAAATTACTTAGAAAATAGAGGCATAGTAGTTAAACACAATGGGAATACATCTGGAAAATATGAAATGAATTCGGGGTTCCGCAAGGATCCATCCTAGGGCCACTACTGTTTTTACTCTTTATAAATGATTTACCTAAGATATTTAAATATTCTATGTATCAAATGTTTGCAGATGATCTGAAATTGTACAGGCGGGTTGAAACAGTTAGAGATTGTGTCATGTTACAGAAAGACATAAACAAGGTGTATGAATGGAGTTGTCAAAATAAATTGCATTTTAATATAAATAAATGTTCTGTATTGTCAATAACGCGTTTAAAAAATCCGTGCTTATTCGATTACCTAATGAATGAACAAAGTCTACAGCGGAACTCAGAAAAAACAAATTTAGGGATAACGTACGATAGTACGTTATCATTTAGTAACCACATTAAAAATATCGCAAAATCTGCAAATAGAACATTGGGTTATATAATAAGACAGTCAAATAACTTTACTAACATAAATACGCTCAAAATATTATATTATTCTCTAGTAAGGAGCAAATTAGAATTTGGGTTACAAGTGTGGTACACAGAGTATCAAACTAATTTAGAGCGGTTAGAAAAAATACAAAATAAATTTTTGAGGTCCCTTTATTTAAGAAAATTCCGTAGGTATCCTGATTATCATACTGTTAGAACATCAAGCCTAAGAAAAGAATTTAAAATTTTATCGCTAGAGAATAGGAGGCAAATCTCTGTATTGACTTTTTTATACAAGATCATTAATAATAAAATTAATTCTACCGAATTGCTTGAATTGGTTAAATTTAACGTACCAGCCAGAAGAATGCGCTCTAGCCCTATGTTTCACATACCTCAAGTTTTTTCGACCAATAGATCACCTCTTGTAACCATGTTCCGGTTGGCAAACCACTTTAATGAATTATTCAATTTAAATTGGGCTGATTCTCCTGCTAAGTTTCGATTGAAAATAGTAACTGGAATTATTAATTTGTCCATCTAATAAATTTACAGCTTTCACTACCGTTGATGATGTTCATACTCTACAGTTCTTCATAATAGCTATATATTTGTTATTTTTTTTTATTGATGTTTACTTTTCTTTAATTAATTACTGATGAATGTATACTCTGTACTTTGAAACTATGTATATAAGTAATATTTATTCATGTAAAAAACTAATAGTTTGTTTGAATAATAAATAAATAAATAAATAGCACTTCTTTGTGGATGGAGAAAAAAGCATTGAGCTAATAATTTATTTACTATAAGAAGTTTTCACTTCTGTCGGTACTCCCACGAATGCCTTCAATTTTTTTTTTTATTTTATTGACTTTAAAACAACTAGTTCCAATTTGTTTGTTAAATACTGTATTGTTTTATTTAATTGTTACGTATTTGTTATTAAATTGCTTTAAATTAAGAAATAGAAAACTATGCTCGCGTTACCCTGGAGTCTTTCGTTAATTTTACACATCCTCAACATATTTTATTTATCATGAAGTACTTTATCAGAACGCTGCAAGATGCAGTCATCCGTCGTCAATAAATTTTCTATAAAATGATGTAAATTGGAATCACTAAGACAGAAAACCTGCACCTGATCCATCAAAGCAATCCATGCTTGACTCTCAGTTGTTATTTTTTTTAACATAATAAAATGAGCGAGATAATGAACGATCGATCATAAATAATTAATCGTGTCATGCATTATTGATTCAGAACTATATGATAAAACCGTTACAGGTCTGGACTACGATTAACGTGACATTCGGCATTAATAGAAGTCGTTCAACTTTTTGATCATCTTAGTCTTTGAAGAAGAAAAACGTTGAAAATACGATGTTTTCTCTGGAAGCCGTCTATACCATAATAATCCGGTCGAACTGCAGGCAATTGCATTATTAAACAAAATATCTGATATAAGAAGTAACTATATATGCCAAAAAGGGGCAAATGAAATATGGTGCCCTGAATAGACTAAATAATCACAGTTATCAATTTCAATTATCAGTTATCAGTTTCAACTTAACACAGATCATTAACTCGATACTAAGAACAGGCTACTTTCCTGCACAATGGAAGTTAGCAGAAATCATAACGATTCCAAAACCAGGCAGACCTCCACATGAGATTACATCCTACCGACCCATTAGCCTATTACCAGTTATATCCAAAGTTGCAGAGAAAATCATTGCAAGTAGACTAATTTTTGATATTCAGACAAACCATATTATACCAAATCATCAGTTCGGTTTTCGCCTAAACCACGGCACAACTGAACAAGTGAATAGGGTGGTAGAAAAGATAAAAACAGCCTTCCAGGAAAAGAGCTATTGCAATGCCATTTTCCTGGATGTAAGGCAAGCATTTGACAAGGTCTGGCCTCCAGGATTGTTATTGAAACTGAAGAAAGAAATCTCTCAGCCGCTATATACAATACTAAAATCATATCTCGAAGAAAGGCTATTTTACACAAGATACGAAGAAAGTGTGTCTGAAATTCACAACATAAATGCTGGGGTCCCGCAAGGCAGTGTCTTGGGGCCAATTCTCTACACAATCTTTACAGCTGATTTCCCAACTGGAGAAGAACCTACAATCGCAACATTCGCAGATGACACTGCAATTCTGGTAAAAAACCCAGATCCCATACAGGCAGCTGAAATATTGCAACAAAACATACATCTAGTTAAAATATGGGCTAAGAAATGGAAGATAAAGATCAACGAAGCAAAATAAGTTAACGTAGTATTCACTAAATGTCACAAAGAAATACCGAATATCCTAATGCATAACAAGAATATTCCTAAAAATGATACTGTAAAATATCTCGGATTACACCTTGACAAGGGGCTAACATGGAGAACACACATCTGGACGAAGAGGAAGCAATTTGGTTACTCGGCCGAAAATCCACTTTATCTCTATCTAACAAAATATTAGTGTATAAAGCAATCATCCGGCCCATCTGGACATACGGGATTGAACTGTGGGGAACTGCAGCAGACAGCAACCTAGCAATACTGGAGCTTTTTCAATTCAAGGTTCTTCTTGCTATCACAAATGCAACGTGGTTCATTCCAAATGCAGACATTTACAGGGACTTGAAGATCGAGACAGTGAAGCAGATGATCATCAAATGCAGTGATAAAACGACTGGAAAAGCACCCCAACGAATTAGCAGTGAATTTATTGTACAACTCTACACAACTAAATAGACTGAAAATTAGAACTCCTCTTGACTTTCCATTTAGAACATAAGTGTCTTAAAGTGTTTTAAGGTTTTAAGTGAAAGTAAGTAATTTAGTGTAGTTATTAGTAACAAACCTACTAGGAGTTGATAGTCATTGGACTAAAACTCCTCTCACATTTGTTCGTTCAACAAAAATGCTTAGTGTTACTTTTTTTTTGTGATGTAACAGATTGTATTTAAAAACAAATAAAAAAAATCAATTTCAATATCAATATAGATATCAATATCAACAAATTATAAAATCAAAGAACAGTTATATTATAATCATATCACAAGGAAAAATTCCTGTAACTGGCTGGATACCATAAATCACAAAAAATAAAAAACCTTATCTTGTAAAAGGTATATTTAAAATCCCTAAAAAGGGCTATATCACAACAAAACGTTTTAGGAATCAATATTCCATCATCAGTGTTATCACCTAAAATAAGTATAACTCTATAAGTAAAGCAAACATGAGGTTAAATTTTGACAAAGATAAAAAAGTGAATAGATACTTATAATTACAGGTTTACATGCTTTAAGCCACCAAAATATACGGCTAAGTACCCTTTCAGCTATTATTTACACAGTTGAGGTTACATTATATTATCCGATTTTAAAGCACGTTAAAAATATTTCCAGATTAACCCCTGGCATCACATGACATCAACCATATTGGTTGGAAATTTGTAGGTAGGACGTAGGACCTTACATAGCAGAGTTTAGGTGACAACTGAATCACCCCCTCATCTATGACTGAATCTGAATGGCTCTCTGAATGATGTCAGCACTAGGTTGTCAATGTACTATGACAAACTTAAAAAATATGTGTAGTTACTTCAGCCAACGAATTTAAATTTTATGTTAATATTTAAAATAATAACAGTAGTGAAAAAACATTTGTTGGGACTAAAATTAATCTACCCTAAACACTATGATGGATAGATGTAAAAATTAAAGGATCAAACAAAAGTGAATTAATACTTACTTTAGGGTAGGCAATTATCATTACATATCGTAGGTGCTGTATATTATGTATTATATATGGAGCTAATAATCTTGACCAGGTCCGGCCCCAGGGGTGGGCGAACTGGGCGGCCGCCCAGGGCGGCGAATTTAGGGGCGGCAATTTTAAGAGGACAGCCAATTTTTGAAAATGAAGAAATAATAAATTATGTTTTTAATATTATAAAAAATCAATATTATGAACAAGAGCATCAAAAATGCAACTGTAAAAATGAGAATAAAATTGTTAAGTGAAACAATAACAATCGTAAGGTTTATTCGACGCGAAATCGACAACACCGCTTTCTTCCTCGCATAAGAATAGTGAGACCAGAACTAAATTAAATTCACTGAATTCACTTAAAAGTAAATTTACTGAAAATGGATATAATAATTTGAAAAATCTAGCTGAAGCTTATTGCTAAGCTGACAGAAGTTATTTTGCAAAAATTGGATGAACTGAAACTGAGAATATGTTTGGACGATATGAGAGGACAAGGGTATGATAATGGAAAGAACTTTTTATTCCATGTTCTAGCCATGCATTCAACTAAGTCGTGGACGATGCTAGTATAGCCTCACAGTTTGCAGTTTCTTTCTTTTCCTTAGTCACAAAAATTTACAACTTTTTTTCACCATCTATTCATCATTGGGCTATACTAAAAAATCATATTTCTAGCATAACATTGAAACCTTTGTCCGAAATTATGTGTAGATGGGAACTAGATGAGAATTGATTCAATTACTCCGATCAGATACCGAAATGAAGAAATCTACCTTGAAGAAATCTATGCTCTTGTAGAAATCACTGTCAATAAAGCCAACGATGAAATAGTTGCTCATGAGGCAAGCTGTTTGGAAAATCAAATACGTGATTTTACTTATCATTGCTCTGTGGTAATAGGAATGGCATGACATTTTACTACACATTAACGTAGTCAGCAAATCACTGCAGAGTATTGATATTAAGTTGAGTGTATCAAGCTGTGAGTTTATTAGAAAAAACAGAAATCCATTTTAAGTCTCTCAGAAGTGATTTAAAATTCCAGGACTATTTGACAGACGCAAAAGAGTTCCATCAAAGTTAGAAATTGAGAACCCGAAGAACACTAACATCAAGAAAGAGGAAAGTGAAAAGACAATTCGGCTATGAGTCTGAAGATGAAAGTGTGGACCTAGATCCAGAGACACGATATATATTTATGTTGACTTCTATTTGTGATATATTTCAGCAAATTAAGAGCCATGGAAAATTTTTGAGTTTTTGTACGACATAAACCAAATTAAGCATATGACTGCTAGTGATTTATCAGGTAAATGTTTCAAGCTATGTTATGCTTTAACTTTTGATGAGTCAAAAGATCTAAATTATGCTGATCTAAAAGATGTACTCAAAGTACTTTCCAAGATGGTGAAGCCCAAGGGAAGGTACACCTCTAGAGACACTAAAAATGATTAGAGAGTATGATTTTGATTTCGCACCCAACGTTAGTGCTGCTTTGAGGATTTTTGTAACCCTACCAGTGGCAGTGGCCTCTAGAGAGGGAAGCTTTTCAAGGCTAAAATTAATAAAAAAATTACTTAAGATCAACTATGTCCCCAGGAACGTTTGAGTGCACTAGCGACAATCTCTATTGAACACGAAATAGCGGAGTCCCTGGATCTTTGAGAATTATTAAAGACTTTCTCGCGCCAAGATAAAAAGAGTAGTATTTACTTAAAAAAGTAAGTGTGTAATTATGGATATGCATAGCGAGGTTTTGGATATTAAAGCAGGTTTTAATATAATAATAGTAATGAAGTAAAATTTCATGAAAATATTGCAAATATATGTATTTTTAAGCGTGTATCGTTCAAATACAGTGGAAAATGGCATATTAAATGATTTAGCACAAAGCACACATCAATAAAAATACAATTGTGATTTAAGTTGGCGATCGCAGAAGGAAGGTGGTGAGTCATGGGTCTACCAAAGGGGGGGGGGGCGTGGTCGCCAATCTTGCCCAGGGCGGCAAAATCCCTAGGGCCGGGCCTGATCTTGACACAATGATATTGAGACAATTGAGACAATGAAAAAGGCCACTATGTTGAAACATCTTTTGTTGGATCCTTCTATTAATAAATTACACCAAATATTAAGTTTACATCAGCTTAACTAATATCTTAGAAAAGTACAACTCAGTCCACATTTATAATTTTCCAATCCTAGATGTTTCAACATGATGGCCTTTTTCATTGTCCAAGAATATTAGTTTAATATATAATACATATACAACACCTACGATATGTAATGACAATTGCGTACCCTAAGTAAGTATTAATTCACTTTTGTTTGATCCTGTAATTTTTACATTTATCCATCATACTTGTTTAGTGTAGATTAATTTTAATCCCAACACATGTTTTTTCACTACTGTTATTATTTTAAATATTAACATAAAATTTAAATTCTTTGGCTGAAGTAACTACACATACACTGCGGTGCAAAAAAATCGATCCACTAAAAATTTGGTCATGTTTATGTTTCGAATTTCCTAAGCTTGTTGTCCGATTTAAGCGATTTTTTACCACGTTATAGCCTTATTCATTCACAATATTGCTGTAATAATATTATTGCTAGACAGTCAAACTGTCATTGTATACCGAGTGTACGAATCAAACTGTGCTTTTTTCTCAAATTTCGTATCACCCTGTGGATTATTCTATCATTTATAAAATACTGAAAAAACCCAACTATAGCCTCAGGTTTTCTTAACATTTTGTCTTTCGATTCATTCGCTTATGTTGGATAATAAAATAGTTAGGTACTTAACAACTGGCCATGTTCGTCAACAGTACAGGGTGTTTTCTAAATAAATGCGACAAACTTTAAGGGGTACTGTACATGAGAAAATAATGACAATTTGCTTTCTAATCATATGTCCGCAAACGCTTCTTTTCCGAGATACGGGATGTTCAATTTTTTTTACAAACTGACGATTTATTTATTGCTTTAAAACCAGTTAAGATATGCAAATGACTGGGCATTAGTTATTGTAGATTAGTAGACGTAGTAGACATTAGTAGACGTAGTTATTGCACATTTTTTAACATACAATTAAAAATTGTATATTCACCATTGGCGTGCGTATGGGTAATATTATTCGGGTCATAATACCCGTTCGCGCGCCAATGGTGAATATTCAATTCTTAGTTGTATGTCAAAAAATGTGCAATAAGTATCTCTTAAAACCTACTAAATATCATTTGCATATCTCAGCCGGTTTTAGATCAATAAATAAATCATCAGTTTGTAAGAAAAAATTCAACATCCCTTATCTCGGAAACGAAGCGTTTGCGGACATAGGATTATCAAGCAAATTGTCATTATTTTCTCATGTAGAATTACCCCTTAAAGTTTGTCGCACTTATTTAGAAACACCCTGTACTGATGACGAATATGGCCAGTTGTTAAAGTATCTAACTTTTTTATTATCCAACATAAGTGAATGAATCGAAAGACAAACTGTTAAGAAAACCTGAGGCCATAGAACCAATTCTATCCATACATTGAGAGATAATCAAGGCCATATGATAATCGACGATAAAGAACTAACAGAAGAGTGGAAAGGGTATTTCAGGGACCTTCGAAACATACGGGAAGAACAGCACAAAGAAGAGATCTATATAACAGCAGACATGCCCCTCGAAAATCCCTCTTTTAAAGAAACCCGAAAGGCCTTTTATTAAATAAGTTGAAAAATCACAAACCGCCTGGTACGGACGAGATACCAGCAGAATTGCTGAAATATGGTGGAGAAACACTACATCGCCAAATCCACCAATTAATAACACAGATATGGTTAGAAGAAAGGATACCAGCAAGATGGAAGGAAAGCATCATAGTGCCCATTCACAAAAAAGGGGACAAAACAAAATGCGCGAATTACAGAGGGATTTCACTCTTAAACACGGCATATAAAATCCTCTCAAACATCATTCTTAGTAGACTAACCCCTTATGCTGAAAACGTCCTAGGAGAATATCAAGCCGGTTTTAGGGAAAACAGATCCACAATAGATCAACTATTCACGCTGAGACAGCTTCTAGAAAAGGGATGGGAGTATAACAGACCCATACACAATCTCTTCATAGACTTTCGACAGGCATATGACAGCGTAGAAAGAAGCCAAGTATGGAATGCCATGGCGGAGTACTCAATACCAAAGAAACTCATTCGGATGACTTAAGTATGTATGGAGGGTGGAATATCAAAAGTACGTGTAAATAATAAACTATCGGACAGCTTCGAACTCAATCAACAGTGGACTCAAACAGGGTGATGCGTTATCTCCACTACTTTTTAACCTTGTATTAGAGAAAGCCATGAGGCTGCCGAAATAAAAACAGAACTGCTATCGGTTCAAGGTCCCAAGTTATTACTAGCATACGCAGATGACATTGATCTCGTTGGAGACTCCATCCTATCCACAAAAGCCATTTTCAACAAGGTGGAAGGAACAACAAGCGAAGTAGGGCTGAGGATTAATGAAGAGAAGACGAAATATATGTGTATAAATAGAACGACACGAAGAGACAGGAAAGGATAAAATGTAACGGTCAACACCTTCAATTTCGAAAGAGTAGAACGTTTAAGTATCTGGGGACCGTAATCACAGCTGACAACGATGTTAATAAAAGACAGAATTCAATCGACAAATCGCTGTCTATTCGCACTGAATAAGCTTATAAAATCAAAAAATCTAACAAGAAATTTAAAGATCAACATCTATAAATCCATCGTCAGACCTGTACTAATACATGGTTGCGAAACGTGGACCATGACCAAATCAAACGAAGAAAAGCTCAAACGTTTTAAACGAAAAATACTTAGAAAATTTTTCGGACCTCACCACGACATTAACACAAACCAGTATAGGATCAGAACCAACTTCGAATTAAAAGAACTCTACAATGACACTGATATTGTCCAAGAAATTAAATTACAGCAACTAAGATGGGCAGGGCCTCGACTTTTGACCTTTCGCTTCGTTATCGAACGTATTCGTTTCGTATCTGTTTAGTATACGAAGCGAATACGTTCAATAACGAAGCGAAGGGTCAAAAAATCCTTCGCTTCGTTATCGAACGTATTCGTTTCGTATCTGTTTAGTATACGAAGCGAATACGTTCGATAACGAAGCGAAGGGTCAAAAATCGAGGCCCAGGCCACGTGCATAGACTTCATAACGAGGGACTTGTAAGACTGGTATGGGAGGAGACTCCTACAGGCAAAAGGCCACTCGGACGTCCCAGAATGCGATGGAGAGATAACATCCAAGCAGATCTCCGAAAAAAATGAACATTCCATTTGATCCTAGGTTGATGGAAGACCGAACAAATGGTAAGAATGTTGTACAGTCAGCCAGGACCCGCCCAGAGTTGTAGCGCTACGTGATGATGATTCTTAATGTCTTCGCTGACGTTGTTACCTTTAGTCAACAGCAAGCCTATGTATATGGAGGTGAATTTCAGTTCCAAAACGTCAATTATTATTCTTCTAGGTAACTGGTTGTTTAACTTAGTTGCTAGTATAACACGAATATTTGGCCTTTTGGGCATTTATGTTTAATCTCATTTTATGTGCAGATGCTCTTAACGACCGGAATACGTTGGTCAGACATTGGTCAAGACATATTATAAGGCATTTTTTGTGACGTTCCTGATCGAGATAGTGCACCAAAATTTGGGAATAAGTAGGTCATGACGTATCTAAGTAGAATCTCCAGGGGCGGAACTCTGCGTGGCCTACAAAGGAGTGGGGGCAGGTGTGAATATGCGCTATCTCGATCATGAGCGTCATAAAAAATAATAAAAACCGATTAACCCCTTATAACTACCCTCATCCCCCACTCTGGTTTCCGCCCGTTGGGGAAAGTCATGTACACAACTAATTCAACATATCCCTGTATAGTTTTTCCATATTACTTATCACGAGCAAAATCCGCTCCCAGCTCTTGGACTATTTCTCCAAGATTATATTAAAAAGGAGCCTGTCTCCTTTTTTCAGACCACTGTTTATTTCAAATGATTTTGAGAGTGTGTGATTACCTATCCGTACTCTGGATCTACAGCGAGTTAGACATATTTTAACGAGCTGGTAAAATTTCATTTTCAATTTTAGATTTTCGAAGTCGATCTTTATTAATTTCAATAAGGAATATTAAAAATATTTAAACAAATCCGTCCCTGTTTTGTTGTGATCTCGTTAAAATTTTAATACCGAACTTTTCTCTTCCGATCCAAAATAGTCATCTTTAATTGATTGGTTTTTGTTGACAGAAATCGTCAAAAATCTTGTTAGGGCTTGTTTTTGATCAGTCTGTGATTATTCTTGCTATACCCGTAAACAGGACACTAATTCCATAGCCGTCTATAGATATATAAACATAAATTGCAAGACACAATATATCTAAATATGGAGAATTGGTTTGTTCTTTTCTGTATGGCACTTATATGGTGGTGTGCGCTGTGGGACTTCATTTTATTTTTGTGTCTGTTAATAACGAAGTGAATATATAAACAGAACAATCAACGTGATACGTTAGAAAACTAATAATTTTTATAAACTAAACTTTCCATATCTCTCTTTGTAACTAAGTAACTATGCCGTTCTAGTATAATAGCCCAGTCGGGATACCATTTGACCTTGCATTAGGAGCTGCCCCAAATTTTATTTTTCTAGTCTTTGGGGGGGGGGGGTCAATAGTAGTATAAATTTAAAATCTCGACTGAATTTGACCGTTGCGTTAGCTGCCATCTTGATTTTAAACGAGAACCGTTTTTGCTCAATATCTCCGCCATTTTCAACTTTTCGACAAAAAATATGAAAACTGAAATTGTTGAAAATGTGATTTTCTATAATTTCGTTTATTATAATTTTTTTCGTGCGGTCCATATTTTCCGAGTTATGGGGAAAAACAGTGACAGTTAAAACATAATTATTGATTTATTGAATTATCTCGTTTATTATTACTTTTACAACAAATTTTAACCTATACAAAAATGAAGAGAATTAAATTCTGTACAATTTTGATCTCTTTCATTTTTTTGATAAAATCAATATTTAAGGTAGTACGTATGCGGTAAAAGCGCGAGCGTAAGACCCGATTGATTTTAAAGGAATTGTTTTTGTTCAATATCTTCCCCATTTTCAACTTTTCGACAAAAAGTGTAAGGACTGAAATTGTTGCAATTACGATTTACTACAATTTTTCGAGAGAACCAGTGGCGGGTCTAAGAGGGGGGGATCCAAAATTTAAAAAAAATTGTTGAAATATTAAAATATGTTAGCTGACATGAAACTTAATTATCGACAGACAATTTCAACCAATAAAACCCGCTAGTTGATAAAATTAAGTGAACTTAATGCATATAAGTTATTATTTATGTCTTTTGTGTACTTAGTTTGGTTGGTTTTTCATTGGAAGTTTCAAAAATTGTATAAAATATAATTCTCTTTATTTTTGTTTATGTACAATTATGTCGTAAAGATAATAATAAAGATAATTTAATAATAAATGAGACAATTCAATAAATATGATTCCCCTCCTCTTCCACTATTTTCCTCCTTAAGTCGGAGAATATTGATCGCATTAAAAAATTGTGGAGAAGAAATTGTAGGATATTGCGTTTCCAACAATTTTAGTTCCTACCGTTTTTGTCGAAAAGTTGAAAATGGCGGAGATATTAAGCAACAACGGTTCTCCTTTAAAATCAATATGGCGGCTAATGCAACCGCGGAATTCAGTCGAGATTTTAAATTTATACTACTATTGATCTTCCCTAAAGGATAGAATTATAAAATTTGGGGCAGCTCGGAAAAAATATTCAATTCAGTAATTATGCTCCCCCCACCACTTTTTACTATTTTCCCACTTAACTCGGAAAATATCAACCGCATGAAAAAAACTGTTAAAAAGAAATTGTAGAAAATCATATTTGGAACAATTTAAGTTGAAAATGGGGTAGATATTGAACAAAAACAATTGCTACAAAATCAATCAGGTCTTACGCTCGCGCCATTATCGCATACATACTACCTTAAATATTAACTTTAGCAAAAAAATGAAAGAAACTAAAATTGTGTAAAATTCAATTCTCTCTATTTTTGTATAGGAACATTTTTGTCGTAAAACTAACATTAAACGAGATAATTCAATAATTATGCTCTATTTATGTATAACTGTCACTATTTTCCGCTATAACTTGGAAAATATCGATGGCACGAAAAAATTCTAAAAAAAGAATTGATAGAAAATTACATTTTCAACAATTTTGATTGTTATACTTTTTGTTGAAAAGTTGAAAATGGCGGAGATATTGAGCAAAAACAGTTCTCGTTTAAAATCAAGATGGCGGCTAATGCAATGGCGGAATTCAGTCGAGATTTTAAATTTACACTACTATTGATCCCCCTAAAGATTAAAAAAATAAAATTTGGGGCAGCTCCTAATGCAAGGTTAGGCCTGTTATTCGTCTAACTTGACTGGACTATAAAGTCATGGAAGACGGTAATATTCTCGATCCACTAATAAGTTTTGATGGGGGCTACAATAAATATATAAGTTAACAGAAAAGTATATGATACACATATAAAATGAACATTTAAAATATAAAATCAATGGGAAAATCCCAATAGTTGGCTGTATGTATACCATAGTTTAAAAAACTCATACAGAAGTAAAAACTTCAAATTGTATTCTGGTATAAAATTGTTTATTAAAAACTATCTAAAAAGTCATCCAAATGGATTGCAAAACGTTTTCGTTCTAATTCAGAACATCTTTCTGCATTCTGCAGCAAACTAGCACACTATTTAAAGTGGTAACCCCATAATATTATATGGTTTACATATTATATATGAATGGAATATGTTGACTACAAGTCAAGAAAAGAAATCTAACACTTTGGTAACTAATCAACCCTTGTAGATAAATCCCTAATCACAGCCTGGGACCCCAGGGCCTGGGATAAGTAAATGTAGAGGTGAGTCAAAAATTATAAATATAAAAGGATATTGTGGATAAAGATGCTAAGAATGTCATGAAACATTTTGTCTTTATAACAATTTGTATTACCATAAAAATTGATCAATAGTCGAGGAAATGAAAGTGAAAAAATGGAAAAACCTCGTAATTTTTTCGTCCAGCATCGATTTGTACAAAAATTTGGGATTAGGCTCATTACACCCTCTAGTTCATTTTCTATATTGAGCCGTTAAACGCTTTTGGTTTTTTAAGGGTGAAAACTACCCCTAATTGTAAAAAATTATAAAATAATATTTTAAACTATATATTGTCAACATTTGGTTCTTATTAGTTACATAATGATTGTTTAATGCTAAGATATACTATCATAATATTTCAACCCTTAAAACCACCCTTGTTGGAGCTATATATAAAAAATTTACTTATCCTAAAAGAATAACTTCGGCTTCCATCGATTTACATAAAAATTTGCGATTAGGATCATCTCACCCTGTACTTCATGTTCTATATCACGTTTAAGGGGGTTGATTATTTTTAGGGGTGTAAACATCCCTTAGTGTCAAAAATTATATAAAAACACAGTAAACTTTAATATGGGTAAAATTTGGTTTTGATTGGTTAAATAATGATTGTTTTATGCTTTATAATATAATATCATAATATTTCAACCCTTAAAAACCACCCTTAATAACATTACAATTTTTATAAGTAGATAATTTAATAGATCTATACAGAAAAAAAAGTAGAATTAAAGAATTACAAAAACATTTATTTACACAAAAATACGAATTTACAAATATGTACAAATACAAATACAAATAGTTTTTAGTCATCTTCCAGTATACGAACCGGTTCTGTGGTATTATACATACATTGAAAATGATCCATAAGCAAACTGTTCGAAATTTTCGAAAAAAAAAATTCGTTTTATTAACATGGCTCCTTCATTTTTGGCGATAATTTTTTTTCAAAAATGATTTTGTAAGATTCTTTAAGAGCTATAAGACTGTGTAAACTAAATTCCGTAATATCCCTTAGTTTTTAATTGGGGTGGGTTTAAATGGCTCGAATAAAGGGGTGCTTGCTCGTAAATAGAGGTTTTAAACAGCTATATCTCGTTAACTATTCACTGTAATGAAAACTTATGCACACCGGAATTTTAGTCATTAAAAAAGCTAAAATTTAGTATTTGATCATTTTTTTTCGTATCTCCAGTGTTTTCGGAGATATTTTGAAGGAAAGGTGAAAAATAGGAAATTGCAAAAATCAGTTTTTCTTTAAACTACAATTATTCTAAAATTAGGCCTTTTAAACAGGTTAAACTTCTTAGCTGTATTGATAATACAAATATAAAAGGAATTACAGAAAGGCGAAGACCAATTTTTAATTAGGAGGGAGTTAGTGCGTTGCTTTCACTGATTTTCTCATAGAGAAAAACAGGTACCGACCTTTTTTTGATCATAAGTCGCTTAATTTTCATGCTAGAAACTTATTGTAATTTTTTTTGAAAGCTCTAACTGTATGCTTTAAAAAATATTATTTAAGTTTTTCTCGAAAAATGCAAAGTTTTTCCATCATTTGGCTTTTAATATTTCAAATTATGCATTTGACGAAAAAGCTAACTTTTAACATGCCGTATCTCGGTTTGTATTGGTCTTAAAGGTATTACAGAAAAAGAATTTGGTTTGTGTTACTAAAAGATACAATTTTTATACCTATAGTTTTTTTTATTAAATGCATATTTTTCAAGGTATTCTCAAAAAATATTCTAGAAAAGTCGATTTTTTCGTCGAAAAACTGTTAATTTCAAGCGCGAATTACTCGAAAAATATTAGTTTTACAAAGAAAATGTCAAACATTTTTTTTAGAAACACTGTTGACACTGAATTACATGGTTAAAATGTAATAAAAAATTCCCGCCCCCGAGATGGGGTGGCAACCACCCCCAAGATTTTACCTTCTGTAAAAATTTCAAGTAAATCCATGCTGGACGAAAAAATTGCGAGCCAAAATGCTTCATTTCCTCGACTACAAAAGACATGATTGCATTTGTTAAAAAAAATTTTTGAAGGACCTCTTTTTAATGAAAAAAGGTCGTTTTCAGCATCCCCAAAAACCACCCGAGTAATCTATTTGCATCAGTTTAATGCCAAAAACCCTCGAAACACCCGAAGATGATGTGCCTTAGCAGTGACACTGGGCACCAGGTGATCGGGGGTCAGCTTTGATGGCGTATTCGTGTTTATGTTAAGTATGTATCGGTTTTAGAACGTCTTTCGACGTTGTCTGATGCCTAACTTCCACGTCCTTCTATCATCCCATTGGCCATCTCTAAGATCCCTTGTACTCATTGCTTTGGTTACCCCTTCTTTCCATGTCTTTTTGGGTCTTCCTCGTTTTGTGGTTTCGTGGTACCCACTACATGATCCTTTTGGGCAATCTTGTGTCTTCTATTCTTTGAACATGACCATACCAAATCAACTGTTTCCTCTCAATGTTTGTTGTTAAGTAACCATCTATTCCAATTCGTCGTCTTACTTCCTCATTTCGAACTCTTTCCCTACGGGATATACCTAACGATCTTCTAAACACATCCATTTCTACAGTTTCTAATTTGTTCCTGTTTTTCTCGGTTATTCTCCAAGTTTCTGCTCCGTAAAGTAGGCTGCTTTTAAGTAAGGTAAGGTATGCTTTATTGTCAAAAAATTTTAGCAATTTGTGGACAAAGCTTATACAAAATAAAAAATACAATAAAAAACAAAAAATAGTAAAAAACTACAAACAAAACAAAAACAGAAACAGACACCAAGTAAATGGCGTGAGTTATACTACTTAATATAATTTTACAGTTATTAAGTACACATTAAAAAATTAAAAATTTTGCAAACAATATGTATACAACGTCAGAGCAAAAAGAAGGCAAACGAGGAAAGGGGAAAGGGAAAGTAAATCAAAAGTTCTATGCCGCTGCAAATATGTACACAAGTACTCGAAAGTAATAATCCTACAAGTCAATTTGCTGAATTCAAATCATTTATAAAAAAGGCATTCACTGTATAAAAAGCTTTCTTCAGCAAATAAGCTTTCAAGGCCTTGCGAAAAGCGGGAAATGCTGCAATAGATTTGATGTTAGATGGCAGGTGACTGTACATTTTTCTCGAATTGTATAGTATAGAGCACTTAACCAGCTCAGACCGTGGGGTTGGCAGATAAAGATTATGATCCACGTTTCTAAGGGGATAGTTATGAGTGGGTCTCTCTGGACCTTCTGATGCATGTTTGCGGATTAAACAAACGCATGTTTGCGGATTTAATAAGTGTTTTATAGATATTGTATTTTCGCTATATGTATTCATACAAAGTATTCCATTTAGGCAGCCAATTGTTCTTCTAGCTTGTGTTACCCTTTTCTTTATTTCCTCGTCGTCTTTTCCCGTTCTATCGAAGATTACTCCCAGGTACATGTATTCACTACAGCATGTGATTTGTTCATTATCCTCTAGTTCGATATTGGATAACTTAGCTCCTATGGGTAGGTATTTATTTTTTTCCACATTAATTTCCAAGCCTCACTGTTCATATTCCTCCTTTACTTTTCTTGCCATATACTGTAGGTCGTCTTTATCATTAGCTATGATGAGTTGGTCATCAGTAAATTGTAAGGTTTATAAACAAACCTCTCCAAGGTCTATACTCATACCGTGGAATTTACGTTTCCACTGGTTTAGTGCTATTGCAACATATATCTTGAACAAAGTTGGTGAAATACAGCAGCCCTGGCGCAGACCCTTGTTAACTGTGAACTTTTTAGATAGTGTGTTGCCAATTTTTACTTGTGACGTAGAATTTTCATATAGATTTTTTAAGGCTTTGACTAGAGTGTAGCTGATATTAGTTTCTTGTAGTGATTTCCACAATTTAGTCACAGGAACTCTGTCGTATGCTTTACGGAGGTCAACAAACATGAGATGGGTCTCTTGATTGGTTGCTGATTTTTTTTCAATTCATTGTTTTATCGTGTCTATCGACTCCAAAAACTTTCAAGTAATCTGGGTGCATCAATTTAGTGTCGATAACCCTCGAACCTCCAGACGACGCCGACGTGCCTTATAGCAGCGACCCTGAGCAGTAGTTGCTCTATATGTCGGTTATGATGACGTAGTCGTGTTCAGCGACCTCAAAAACCCCCGATTAACAAGATCTGGTCCTTAATATGCTTATTTTGATATTGTTTATGCATTTTGGATGCATTGTATGCACTTTACAATGCAATTATACAGGATGTAACAAAAATACAGGTCATAAATTAAATCACATATTCTGGGACCAAAAATAGCTCGATTGAACCTAACTTACCTTAGTCCAAATATGCACACAAAAAAAGTTACAGCCCTTTGAAGTTACACGATAAAAATTGATTTTTTCCGATATATCGAAAACTATTAGAGATTTTTTAATAAAAATGGACAAGTGGCAAACTTTTTTGTACGTTCCAATTAAATTATTATTGTGGTACCCTTAGTTAAACACAATGTTTTTAAAACTTTTTTGCCTCTTAGTACTTTTTGGAAAAGCTATTTTTTATCGAGATATTTTGAATAATTGTCAAATCCACCACATATTTGTATACTGTTACATATGATTGTAGAGACCTGGTAATAATATGAATTTCTTTTATAAATTACAGTTTGAGGTATATTTTGAACCATATTAGAAAAGAAGCCACATCTTGATAAAAGGTGCCACATCGGGAAAATACTAAGAGGCAAAAAAGTTTAAAAAGCATCCTGTTTAACTAATGGTACCGCAATAATAGTTTAATTGGAACGTACACAAATATTTGGGGGGTTTAAAGGCACAGACCCCCCATAACATTTTTATGTAAACATATTAAAAAGAAGCCGCATCTCGATTAAAACTGGTTTATCGAAAAAATATTAAGAGGCAAAAAAGTTTTAAAAATATTGTGTTTAACTAAGGGTACCACAATAATAATTTAATTTGAACGTACAAAAAAGTTTGGGGGAGTTTAAGGGAACAAAACCCCATAAAATTTTTATGGGGTGCACAAATTTAACTATAATTTATTTTTAAAATGTTTCTGCCATAAGAATGCCACTTGTCCATTTTCATTAAAAAATCTTTAATAGTTTTCGATATATCGGAAAAAATCGATTTTTATCGTGTAACTTCAAAGGGCTGTAACTTTTTTTGTGTGCATATTTGTACTAAGGTAAGTTAGATTCAATCGAACTATTTTTGGTCCCAGAATATGTGATTTAATTTATGACCTGTATTTTGTTACACCCTGTACATTTCCACCCATTTTTCTAGATTTTTTTCTGACATCATCCTGAGCACAACGCATAGGCATAGGTGCTGTATTTACAAATCGATTTATTTTCATGCGGGTGTAATTTCCTCACCAAAATAATCTTTTACCTGCGTTTGGAAGGGTATGCCATAATCCCACAGGTATTTTCCTCACCAAAATCGAAGTGATTATTTCAGGTAGATTTTACAAAAAGGCATTCAAGGGAATTATTTATCTACCTGATCTAAGATTACTATAATAATTAATGAGTTAATAATTATGGTATTTTATTTTTAGTCACAATTGCAGTTTTGGCATATTTAATATGCAATGGCATATTTAATAGAAAGTAATCCCGATAAACTTTTACTGCTATTTGAAAATTTTATTTTTTATTAAGTGAAAGTTTTATAAAATGAAAGTTTTAAAAAGTGAAGAAGTGTACTGGAGGTGTAATAAAACAATTTGTAGTTCGAAATTGTTTACTATTGGTGCAAATTTTACAATTTCTAGAAGTAGCCTACAACATAATCATGAACCAGATCGTCAGAAGATAGATCGAAAAATTGTTTCTAACTCTTGCAAGCGTAAAGCCGAAGAGAATATCAGTGAAAAACCAGCAAAAATTATACGCTAAGAGCTTGCAACCAATTTACCGGAAACAATTACTAAAACTGATGTCAGTTATATACGAAAAAATATATATAATTATAGACGTAAAATGATGCCTGGTCGACTTCCTTGCAATATTGATGAGGTTCAAGAGTTTGTGAAGAAGTGTGCTCCAAAAACAACCAAGGGAGAAAATTTTCTTTTTATAAACTGTGTCGAAAGTAAAGTAATTGTATTTAGTTGTCAATCAAATATAAGACTTTTACCCACATTGAATTTTGTATATATGGATGGCACATTTTCTTACTGTACCAAATATTATTTGCAATTATTCACTATTCATGGGCTAATTAATGGGCACTATATTCCTTTATTATACTGTATAATGCCAAACAAAAAAACAGAAACTTACAAAAATCTGTTTTACTTATTAAAATCAGAAATTTTTAAAGCTTTTAAAATTGAGTTTAATCCTAATAAAATTTTTGTAGATTTTGAAAAGGCTATACATAATGCAATTAGCCAAATATGGCCGAACGCTGACATACATGGTTGTAGATTTCACCTACACCAAGCTTGGTATAGAAAAATTCAGTCTCTTGGTTTAACATCAGAGTATACAAATGATTCTGAAGTAGGCAAGTGGCTCAAACTTACTTTTGGCCTTACATATATAAACCAGAAGACGTATCAGATTGTTTTGTGTTTGATTTAATGTCATGCAAACCAGAAAATGATATTTTAGATAGATATGTTGATTATTTAGTTGAAACATATATAGACGAAAATGCCATATTCTCCCCATATTTATGGGGAGAGGCAAATTCTTCTGTTATTCGTACCACGAATGCTTGCGAATCTTTTCATTCGCATTTTAATTCATCTTTTTATAATACACATTCATCCATATACATTTTCTTAGAAAAAATTAAAGAATTTCAGGTAGATACGTATGTTAAAATTCAAAGTTTGCGTATTGCAAAACCAATCAAAGATAAAAAAGTTAAACTAAAATTGAAAAATGTAGAAAATTTATTAATAAGATATCAGTCAAATCTAATGACTAGACTGGATTTTGTAAAGTGTGTCTCTTATTATAGTAAATATTAAATAATAATTTATAGGGGAGTCAATATACAATATGTACCTGTAGGTTGGAATCATATAAAACTTTTTTATTTTAATTTTACGAAAAAAAGTTATTTTTCATAAAAAGTTCTGCATGGTCTAAAACCTAAGATTCAACCATCAGATATTTTCTTAATAACAATTTTCGATATTTTCAAATACTAAGGTACTTTACCCTTGAGCGAAATTCATATCTTCAAATACAAAGGTATATTTGATATTTGATGCATTTTAGATTCTATATTCTATACGATGCAGAGCATTTTATGAAGAATAACTTTTTTTCGTAAAATTTATAATAAAGAAGTTTTCCATAGGTTCCAAGTTGCGCAGACATACTGTATAACAGCGCAAAAATTTTTTTTAACATTTAATATTGTTTAAGCTTGTTATTAAATGTATTTTAGGTAAGTAAGTTGTACAGAAAAAAATTTGATGACTTTGTGTAAACATTTTTTTAACTGATAATTTTCGGATTTTGTATTACATTTTTTACCTTTCTTAATTTTCTCAAAAAGAAGTTGTTTATTACATTTTTGAAGTAAAATAATTTTGACACAATTTAAGGCAATCACATATGAATTTGCTAACTTATTTGAAAGCAAAAGAATAACGGCACAAAGTGTCCATTATTGAGTTCATGAATTGTAAATAGTTAAGTAAAAAATTTTGTGCAGTATTTAAAAGTTCCTAAACAATTGCTACCTAATTGTAAATTAGATCAACCTAAATAATTGCTTCTAATTTACTTAAAAACGTTAAGTTGATTTTTTTGAGTAAAACATCGTTTAGTAAGATATTTAATAAGTAAGTTGTTTAGTAAGATTTTAGAGTCCTATAGGTAAAATTGTATTAGTTACACATTTTTAAACCATTTTTGATTATAATTCATGTACGTCTCACTTTCCGCCCACACCGTACGTTTGCCCATATTTTTTCTGTTTATTTCAACTTAAGATAGCTTTAATATTCTTCTTTCGTTTCCAATTTGTAAAATTTAGTTTGATCAATTAGTTAAGTTAAGAAATTATAATAAATTAAAAAAACCAATAGAATATTTTATAAAAGGTATTTTGTAAGCACACATCATCAGTGCTTATCTAAAATGATTGGTCAACCAATCGAAAACTAGTTCTGTGATGCAGCCCTTTTAAGGGATTTTTAAATATATACCTTTTATAAAGGATTTTATTCGTTTTTTGTATTATATGGTATACAGCCTACAGGAAAGCTTTTTCCTTGTGGATTTTTATAATAAATTAATTCAAACCCGCGCAGCGTCGAACGCTTCTATAAAGTGCGCCAATGTTTGTGAGAAAGGTGACTTGAGCGTTCTAAATAAAAAAATTATAGAAGCTGTAGATTTAATATTAGACAAATCTTTGTATTCGGTTCTTTACGTAGAATTTTTAAGTCAGTTTTTTCTAAAATTTATAATGTTCGTCGGCATTTAAAAAAACAATTAATTTCGCAGTTCATTTGTTTAATAAAAAGTGAAGCACCCACTTTTGGAGGACCTACTACTTTTTGATATGTTGTTTATTTAACATTTCTTAATGAAATTATAAAAAGTTCTATCTTATTTGATTTTTTCCATAAGCAAAAACTCCATTGACTCCTCTATTATACGTTTTGCCTATTATATTATAAACTATTATTATAATGTAAGGAAATTAACGACTTTATATTCGGATTTCGGATTCTTTCATAATAAATATTCTTAAATTACATCTACCTTTTTATTTTATTACCTGAGTGAGTTGGTGAGGAAAATACCTGCCGGATTAATATGAACCTTTAAATTTGGTGAAGAAAATACCTGTCGGATTATATGTTTTTAATGGTTGGTGAGGAATTTACCTCCGCCCATTCCGTTGCTTTTATAGTGCTAAATGCCCTGGTCTATACAGGGTGATTGATTAGTAGGGTAAAGCTCAATAGCTCTGCTATAGTAATAGATAGCAATAAAAGTTAATAACAAAAATTTTAGCCACCTTTCAGCTTCACATTACAAAATTAGTTAGAATGTTACAGGGTGTTCGATAACACAGTGGAAGACCAAAATTTTGTTTTTTTTTTTATAAAACACCCTATATTTTATTTTAAATTCGAAATCCTGTTAACTTCTCCATCACAAAAATATAAAGGTTTGTTATGTTATACAGGGTATTTACAAAGTTATAACCAATTTTATTAAAATCATAACAAGTTCAACTCCCTGTATAAATAAAAATAAGCAAAACAACAACGGTTTATTAATGTCATATTTTTTAACGTATTGTTAAAATTTTCAAGAGTGGTCGATATTGCTAATTTTCTTAATATCAAATACAGGGTGAGTCAAAACGCAAGTACATTATTTTCTCAGTAATTTTAAAAGGAACACCTTGTATTTTATATCACTATTGAAAAGTACCATTACCGTACTTTAATTTTTAGATAAATTCCCTATGCGTAAATTTATTAGTTTTCGAGATAATTTCATTTTTCCATGGACCAGTAGCGTGGCCACCCAAATCACCAGAATTTAATAAACTTGACTAATTTTTTTGCGGTTACGTTAATAATAAAGTTTATAAAATACCTCCAACAACAAGGGATGAGATGAAAAATAGATTACAAAGTGTATTTCGATGTGTTAATTTACAAATGCTCCGTAGAGTAAGTAGCTCATTCAATGATCGTTTTTAGGCGTACATAAATATGTTAGGAGATAATTTTGAACACCTTATGTAATTAAATATTAAAAATATTTTATTAAAAGTAGCTTCTAATTTTTTCAAACATGTTTTTTTGCAAAATGTATTACTGATAAATTATGTTTAGTTCTTTATTTGTTACATTGTTACATTTACATAAAAAAGTAGTGTTTAATTGTCTTTACAAAATATTGTATTTTGTGTTTGTGTGTTTTTTTGTGAAATTTATTACTAATTTTCTTTGTTTATTTGTTGCATTTACATAAAAAGATAGTTTTTAATTGTTTCAAAAATGTTGCATATAGTGGTTGTGTTTTTGTTTGTAAAATGTATTACTAATAAATTATTTTTATTTCTTTATTTGCTACAGTGTTACATTGATTACCGGATTGATAATCGGTAATCTTCAATTGTCAATTCAGTCATGGCTTACTTAAAATTTAGATAAATTTAAACACCTAAAATAATTTGCTCTGAAAAATTAAAATATCTCGAAAACTAATAAATTTTGGCATAGGGAATGTTATATAAAAATTAAAGTACGTTAATGTTACTTTTCAATAATGATATAAAATACAGGGTGTTCATTTTAACATTACTGAGAAAATAATGTACTTGCGTTTTGACTCACCCTGTATTTGATATAAAGAAAATTAGCAATATCAATAATTCTTAAAAATTTTGACAATAAATAAAAAAATATGGCATTAATAAACCATTGCAGTTGTGCTCATTTTTATTTATACAGGGAGTTGAACTTGTTACGATTTTCATATAAGATTGGTTATTTGTAAATACCCTGTATAACATAACAAACCTTTATATTTTTATGATGGAGAAGTTAACAGGATTTCGAATATAAAATAAAATATAGGGTGTTCCATTTAAAAAAACATAAGTTAGGTCTGCCACTGTGTTATCGAACACCCTGTAACATTCTAACTAATTTTGTAACGTGAAGCTCAAAAGTGGCTAAAATTTTTGTTATTAACTTTTATTGCTATCTATTACTATATCGGAGCTACTGAGCTTTACCCTACTAATCAATCACCCTGTATATAGGGTGAGGCAAATAAACGGCCTATTAGAAACATCTCAAGAGCTAAAGGCAACAGAATCATGAAAATTGGATTGAAGGAGTTTTGAAGACTGATCTATTTAATGAAAATGTTTTCATCTATTTGCTACTTCCGGTTGTACTGGAAGTTGCTTATAACTTCGTTTTTTAAATGGGACACCCTGTATGTTTTTACATTTTTGGATTTTCCTCGATGTCTTCTTTCTTAAAATATGAGGTTTTGTAATGTTATATAGGGTAGTTTAAAAGATAATTACGTTTTTTGATTAATTTCGTAACAAATTTCACACCCCGTAGAATTATGGTAATTGGACAT
Source organism: Diabrotica virgifera virgifera (assembly GCF_917563875.1). Taxonomy (NCBI): domain Eukaryota; kingdom Metazoa; phylum Arthropoda; class Insecta; order Coleoptera; family Chrysomelidae; genus Diabrotica; species Diabrotica virgifera. Next base: position 68,321,176 of record NC_065443.1, on the reverse strand, counting down.
CAAAAACTCTATTTACGTTCAAATGATTTTTAATATAGTCTACTATTGTTAAGAACTGTTAGTAAGGCTAAATGTTGAATTTTAGTATAGTCTAAAGTCTAGATCAGGGGAGGCCAACCCGTCGATCACGGCCCCTAGGTCAGTCGATCGCGGGCAAGGAATAAATTATCGGCATGTCTTAAATATTACGAAAATTATTGGAGTGCTTGACGTGCGTGCAATCTTGCATCGAATTCTGGATTAAAAGTTGGTGCCACTTCGGTATGCGATCTACCGTCTAATATGTGGTCTACGGCAATTTAGCTGATTCGGCATGCGGTCTACGTACAAAAACAAATTAGAGAAACTATTACAAACATTACTATTTTATTATTACTAACAGCTTCACTGTTCAATTGGTAATTATACAAAGAGTCTACATTCTACCACATCCAATACTATTTTAATATTAAATATCATGCAACCGCAGTAAATATCGGTTTTTGCCTGAAAGGAGGAAGACCTAACCCTTCGGTCCAAACCCAACTTACGGGTATTAGAGTGAGAGAACCGCAGGGCAGGAGGTATTTGACCGCTGCGCGCAATCACAACCCACCCTTTTTATTATCACTAAACGGTCTTTTCAGCGTTTTAAATTAACACTCAAGGCCCATTTCGTTGATTCAAGTTTATATAGGCAACCCAAATTACACGCCGCTAATCCTCGGTTCGGGATTTAGACAGAATAACACGTGAAGTGTGAAGTAAAGCACAAGTATGACAAGTAAAGTAAAGTATAAATATAAATAATAAATAAAAAGTTTGTAATAGTTTCTCTAATTTGTTTTTGTACGTAGACCGCATGCCGAATCAGCTAAACTGCCGTAGATCGCATATCAGACGGTAGACCGCATACCAAACTAGAAACTCTGCCGTAGACCGCATACCGAAGTAGCACCTAAAAGTTTTATTGCTCACCAGTATAGTTAAAAAATTCCTAGTCAGTAGATCGCAAATAACTAGAAAGGCAAACAATAGATCGCGAGTCCAATTAAGTTGGCCACCCCTGGTCTAGGTTAATATGTATTTATTTCCGAAAAATTATTTGTGATTGAATATTTTCATAACCAACCTAATAAAATTTCACGTATTTTTTGTTGCAATTAATGTTTGGCTTGAATCACCAATAACTCACAATTTAAAGCAGTTAGGTAGAGGCAATGCTTAAGAAATAAAAATGTACCGTAAGGTATCATTTTATTACAATACTAAAATACAGGGTGTTCCATTTAAGAAAACTCAAAAATACTTAATCCGAGTTTCGACCAACCCTGTATACTAAAATTAAAAATTTAGCTATATCAACAATGCTTAACAATAGTAGACTATATTAAAAATCATTTGAACATAAATAGAGTTTTTGAGGTCAAACTACATACTACAATTATAGAGGGTGTGAATGTTGCTACGAAATTCAGAAAATAAACGTAATTACCTTTTAAACTACCCTGTATAACATTACAAAATCCATATTTTAAGAAAGAAAACATTGAGCAGAATCCAAAAATGTAAAAATATACAGGGTCTCCAATTAAAAAAAAAACGAAGTTATAAGCAACTTCCGGTATAACCAAAAGTAACAGATCGATAAAAATATTTTCATTATATAGATCACTCTTCAAAACCCCTTCATTCCAATTTTCATGATTCTGTTGCCTTTATTTCTAGAGATATTTCTAATATGCCGTTTTTCTGCCTCACCCTGTATACACAATATTTTATATGGTTCTGTATTTAGTTTGTTATTGAATGTTTTTGTCTAAACCTAATAATTATAATTATTATATTGACCCGCATCGGATTACCTGCTCCCAGGAAATTACCTTGGAAATCTCAATTAACTAAAAATTATAACAAGGCATAAAACATATATTCATTAGCCAACAATAAGGAACAGCCTGCTCTTTACCTGTATAACGATAAAAATATCAATAGATATTTAAAACACATTAAGATGTCTTTTGCGATACGAAGGATTACAATTACATTTCTAGTATTATTCTTTGCTCTTTATCTGTATAACGATAAAAATATCAATAGATATTTAAAACACATTAAGATGTCTTTTGCGATACGAAGGATTACAATTATTACCTTTCTAGTATTATTCTTCGTAGAAAAGAAATTTCAACAAATTTTTGGATATTTAATAATCATTAAGTAAAGTCTAACAATTTATTTAAAAAAATATGTAGGTAGGTATATAATTTTTGAGAGTTTTTTTTTTTTTTTTTTTCATATTTTTAGAGGTGGGTGGGAAATCTTCTTAAGATACCGGTCTTATGCCTGGTTATGTGGGATTCCCTTGCCGCCGCTGAGATGGCTGCACAGCCCACCACGTGTGGCACGCTGAACCGCAATCCCCGCCGGTGCAAGAACCTACCCACTAGAAACCCTCCGTCCTCTCAACCAAACATACTTGTGATCTGGGAATGCAGGCCGGGATCCGCTCTGGTGAGGGCATATCTGCGACACTGCATCCGCCTCACGTCTCATTTAAATATCTACAGTGTTACATTTATATACATACACAGCTCGACTTAAATACCACATATATACACATACATTCCCATATACACATATATATTTTTTTTATGGGCGTTGTTGCCTTCCTTCAGTCTCCTTGGATTGGAGCGTTTGTCTCACGAATGCATGGGTCCTTGCCCACGTACCTTCATCCTCACACATCCTCGCAATCATATCACTCACAGAGTCAAAACGAACACCATTCCTTCTCTCCAATTGTAATCTATCCACACTCCATCTTGCACATTCCAGCAACGTATGTGACACGGTGTCGACCAAACCACAGTAAGGGCAGTTTTCTGTAGCTGCTTTCTTGAACCTGAAGAGATACGAACGGCAACAACCGTGACCGGTGAGCACCTGCGTCAGGAAATAGTCCAAGCGCCGGTGCCCACATTCGAGCCACGTCTTCAGGTCCGGTATAAGTGATCTGGTCCACTGCGCCACATCCGCAATTGCCTCCCATTCAATTTGCCACATCCGTATGGATGTGGCTCTCTCCTCGCTTCTTGCACTCTCGGTCGGACCGTTGTCCCCAGTAATATAAAATAAACGGGCCCTCTCGGAAGCCAAGATGTGAGAGGGTACGCAGCCGGTGATGGCACACAATGCTGCCGCAGACACAGTCCTGTAGGCGCTTGCCACACGTAAGAGACTTGCTCTGTCCGTGCGCGTCAAGAGCCTCCGGTAGGACGATATTTCTACCGCCTCACTCCAGACTGGGGCCGCGTAAAGAAGAACAGACTGTACCACACCGTGTAAAGCCCTCCTCCTCTCAGATTTGGGCCCGCCAATGTTGGGCATTATCCACCCCAACGCGGCCGCTCTCTGCGTGGCAGTGCGCGTCACCACCCGCAGGTGCTCGCCCCAGCTCCCATTCGTGTGGAGAGTCACTCCCAGATACTTAACACACTTTTTCGGGATGATCTCTGCTCCGCCACACTCAAATATCACGTTCTCGCGTTTCCGTGGTCCCTTGAGAATCACTGCCTCGGTCTTCTCCCCAGCGAGTTTCAGACCGCGCTGATACATCCAATCTTCCGCGAGGTCACATGCTCTCTGTGCTTTGTACAGAAGTTCATCCGTATCCCGCGCCACCACCAGCAACGCAAGGTCATCCGCGAACGCGAAAGGAGTAATTTTTGAGAGTTGAAAGTTTTGAATTTTAATAATTGAATCGTTTTTACTTTTAAATCTGAATCGTAATCTGAGGAATCTGTTTTTTTTGGAAATGAGTTCAAACGCTTGAAAAAGTAAATATTCTTAGACCAGAGCATTAGTACTAAAAGCACCGGAATAAATCAAATTTTAAATAGAGCACCTAGAGACTTGCTACTTTTTGCATTGTGTTCAAGATGACGTCAGGAAAAAGTCTACTATAGAAAATTGGGTGGAAATGCATAATTTCATTTTAAAGTGCATAACATGCATCCAAAACTGCATAAACATGTCAAAATCAGTATATTAAGTTGTTCAGTTAGTTTTTGTGGTCACTGAACACGAATAAGCAATAACCTTCGAAGCACCTGGTAAGCACTGTTTTAGTCCATTGTTGATTTCAAATGTCTCCGAGTATTGTTATATAACTGTCACTTTATATCGTAACCCTTCCATGCACACCCACATCAAATTCAGGAGTTTTATTTTTGGAAAGATATGTTCTTGCATCGCTGTCCACAGTCAGGCACTGCATCCTCTATCAAATATCTGTTAAAAATCTAGGAATATCTGTTGAAGCTCACGATCAAACTCTCAGCATTTTTCCATTATCTGTTTCACTTTGAATATCTAGTAGGTTGTTTCGAAAAAACCAAAGTTTAAAAATGTCGACCGCTGCTGTTTATGGTAGGTATATTATGACTTTAACCCTCAATTTAAAATTTCAGCCCAAAATGTTAACCTTAACCCTTGTCCCAAGGCCTCATTTTTTTTTTTGTTTTTTTTTTTAAGATTTATATTATTTTTTATCTATGCCTTGTCTTGGGACAAGGGTTAGGGTTCACTCAAAAAAATTTAGTTCGTAATATTGATTAACAGTGATTATTGAATAGTATTGAACTTTTAGACATTGACGAATGCATTTGGTTATTGTCACAATGATTAAATAATAATTGTGAAAATAACTAGAGTGCATTTATCAATAACACTCAATTTATTCATCTAATAACTTAGTTTCGTATATTTAATAAATATTGTTAATTCTGGCAGCAACTCACTTTCTTGATTTCGTAGATGACAAGCAATTACCTTGGTTTATCGTAACAACGTACAGATTTCATTAAAACAAGATAAAAATGTTGTTAATATAGAGTAATATATGATTATTGTATAGATGTAAACTGATTGTTGTGACAACGAATGCATTGATCAATCTACTATTGTGTATAATAACCACAATCAATGCGTTCATGGTGACAATAAACGTAGTTGTTGAGACAATAAATGTTTTGCTTGACCATTTGAAATGTAACGTCTTTTTCTTATCGTGATACCCCTAGCTTCTTTGTGTTACCATTGTTTAAAAAATAATTCTTTGTTAAACAATGCTGTTACCTCTGCCGAATTGCCGAATAATAATTTCATTTCGTTTCCAAGTGTAGTCCGTAGTAGAAGGAAGTTTCCGTGTGTTTATCATCGTGAAATTTCGGTCGAATATCCTTTTTAAATTTTTTTCGAATCCTGAGAAAACTAATTAGTAGATATTTTTGAAAATTTAAACGCAGAATAAAATATTACAGTATTATCAAGGGTCTTCGAAGTCCCTGAGAACTTCTATAATTAATGATTATTTTAATAAGTCACAGGGGCCAAAAAGAGAAAATTTAGTATGGCTTTTAATTTCAAATATACCATTCAAAAGGCATTTTTGTTTATTCTAAGGGACTTTCACCCCTGGGTAATAATGTAATCTTTTATTCTGCTTTTAAATTGTTCAAAAATACATATTAATTTTCTTAGGATTCCAAAAAGAATGAATGCGTTTAAAAAGAATTCGATCGAAATTTTGCACCTGTGTTCTCAAAAAGGATTAAAGTGATATACATTTTTGGAATCACTATTGCAAACGCTTTTAAATGAGCTGTCACATGATGTACTTTCCCATTTAAAAAAATCAAAGTTATGCCTGTCACCTGAAGAGGGATCGTGTAAAGTTCGAAACATTGATGTTATAATATACTTTGATTATTTTAAAAATCGACTTATCCGAGCGTTTTGCTTATGTGCTAAAAATAAATAAGTTAATAGGGGGGGGGGAGTAACACTTATTCCAGCGCACTGTATAAGTGAAATCATAATATGATTTCTCATATTATGAGGAAATCACACAGTTTAAAGTCCATTAGGTTTAGGACAAAAAAAGGGGATTTAAAAAAATTATTATTAATCAATATCATACATTGGGCTAATGCATTCAGTAATTATTAATATAAAATACGTTCATAGTAGGAATGAACGAAACTGATTGTAAGAATGAATAGAATTGCTTGTAAGAATATCCGTATTTATTCTGGGAATGAACGGAATTAATTGTAAGAATAAACGGAAATAATTGTAGAAATAAACGAAATACGTTAGGAGAAATAACACTGTTATTGACACAACGAATAGTCTTCGTCGGTCAATTAACGCCGTTGTTGTTTTAATGAATAGTGTTCGTTGACTCAATGAACAGAGTTCGTAATATCAATAAAGTGATATTATGGTATACATCGCCTCTTTGCTTCAATAAGGTGTTAAGTTAAAAAGTACAATTTTACAGGAGCCTCCTTTTTAACTTACAAAAAATTATTGTCTCCAAAGCAATGCATTTTTATAGTCCATCTAATATTAACTATAAATGTTAACTACTTACGTCTCTGAAAATGTTCGATAGGCCTGATGATGTAATAAATTTAGCGAAAAATTTGCATATTTATAAAAAATGTGATAATATGTCACACTTTTCCTGCAAAAATGTAATAAGATGAATGTTACAAACTGACTTGTCACGTTGTTGATGATATTATTTTTGTTATGTTACTGGGTTATACAATAAACAAACGTTGTCGAAGTAAAAGATTTTAAATTTGGGAATATGTTCTTTATTGAAAAAGTGTAACTATAACAAACAATATTAGAATTACAAGGCGAAATTAAACTGGAATAATTCTTAAATTAAAACTATTTCTTAGTTATTTAATAATGCGTAAAAACTTAAATTCTAAACGAACTAATTTCATTAATTTACGAAAATGTAACACTTAAAATGTTGTCTTTGTCAAAACAAGCAAAAATACGTGACTTCTAAAACTACAACGATTCATAAAATGGCCTGTGATATATTGGAATTAGGATTTTATTAACCAAATCCAGGAGATCCGCTTTTTTATTATCGGGCATACCTGGTTTTGCGCTGTATGCATCTCTCAATTCCAAATTCTTGCTCTTTTTCTTTTTATTAATAACTATTGCTTTCTTAAATTGTTTGTCAGGTTATGAATTTTTAAAAAATATAGCATCGGTTCGCTTTTTTTAAGTTGATTCACCTTTAAACCTGCTACTTTTACTGTCTCATTATGTTCATCTTTCAGTAAAGAAAAGTTAATTAGAGCCGTTACATAGGGCTGCATCTTAATTGACGTTTAATTTCTCTCTCAATTTGAGAATGAGCAGGATCTCTCTCGTTTTGGGTGTGCCCTTTTATCAAATATTTATGCGTTACTGAGTTAAGATTTTCAATTGTTTTTACTGTGTATAGATACATACAGGTCATAAATTTATTTGTTTGCTGGCCTACACAATTATCAGAATAGTCCACAGAATTAACACAACGTCCAAATTGTTGACTGTTTCTGAAACTTTCTTAAGGTATTTGTAAACACATGTACCGATTTCATTCACAACTCTATGGGCGTTTGACTCATCCCAAACATAGCTTTCAACACAGTTATTCTGAATGTTGTATGGTTGAATTAAAAATATTCAATGTCGATTTATAGTAGCAGACTGAGATCTCCCTTTTGGGGCATTGAAACACTGCTTTCAAGTCATACACTGCGACCAGAATTGTATTGTCTTTTTTATCATTTTCTTTCTCTATATGTGAGAGAACTTCATGACATCCGCAATTATCTTTCATTGCTGAAATGCTGCTGGCTCTATTTGTCTTCTTTAAGGCCGTCTCAATAGGCCGGTTATTAATTGCTAAAGTATTTTTAAAAAATAGTTTACACACTTTAGTCTTTACATCAGCAACAATTAAAAAGCAAGCGTTATTATTGTCACGAGAAGGTGCAACGTTCCCATCGGCATCCATTTTAACGTAACGATATTTTGGGACGACTACTGCAACACTCTTTGCGATAAATGACCACTGTTTTCGATGTTTTCTAAATCCCAGTATTCTTTAAATAATTGCAAACGTCGCTCCTCTGTGATATTTGACCGACATTTGAAAGCACAACTTTTTCTGCAAGGTGGTTTCAATGTACATTCTGGAATGGATTTTTTTGCCTTTAGTGTTTAATGAGATTTTCCACAATTTATCAGTTTCTTTACTACATTTTTTTGCCAATTATCTTCTTGTCTTCGTCTTTTCTTTTCTATTTTATTTTGACTACAATCTGGATTTGTTAACTTCTGTTGAGGGGCGCTTATATTTTCCTTATCAGACGGTTTACTTTGTATTGGTATAAGGTTATTAAGTATCATTTCATGATCTTCCCTAGGTAGCTGATTCACATTTTCACATAAAAAATTGTCTTGATTTCTTGTGCTAATAGGTAAATCTTATTCGTCAGAACATGAAGCATTTCTTCTATTACGATGTCTTAGTTCTGCATCTTCATAGTCTGGGTCTTTTACGGAGTCGTCGCTATCTGTAAAGAAAGATATGGTTAGAATATTACCAGAATTAGGTAAAAAAAAATGAAATGCTTTTGATTACATTGAATAGAATATTACTGAAATTAGTTAAAAAAAATGAAATGCTTTTGATTACATTGAAATGAACATTAATTGAATACATAAAATTACCTTCACTGAAAGAGCTTGATGAGCTGGTTGACGAGTCAATAGACGAACTACAGCTAGTCGAATCACAACGACTACGATTAGGAAATGTTAAGTCAACTTTTCCTTCTGTTAACAATGAGTCCTCTGTGTTTGAAGTTCCATTCTGTATGTTTTATGTTGTGCCATTATCTAAAAAACGGTACGTCAAATTTAATAATATTATATAATAGAAGATAAGAATAAAACAAGAAAATAATAGTAATAACAGCCATATACGTAAACCTGTTAGGCATACCCTACCTAACACAGATATTTAAATTTTACACAAGTTATCGGTCAATCGTAGCCAGAATCGGCGATGAATGACAACAAAACCTATCGTCTAATGGGTGCCTAAATACTTCGTAGATAACTAAAACTTACATACCTGTCCTAGTCATTAGAACGGGAATGTTCGATTTCTCGGTTGCCATTGCAAGTTCAAGGATCCTCTTAGATCACGATTCCATCTGAAAAAATAAGTACATACTAGTTATTTATTTTAGTATGAACAATGTAATATTCAAAAATATTCTCCACAAAAATATTGTTTTTTTCTGGAAGAACGAAACATCAGAATGTAACTTGAACTTGTTTTTTGTACTGGGAAAACTTTTATCATATACAACGTGGTATCCTTAGATAACACAAAGCAAAGTTTATATATTTTCAGCAACAGTGTGACACGAAGGTATATACCAATTCACACTCCATGGACATTTTTCAACAACACTGTTTTAAAATAAACATATCACACTATAGAATCAAAAAATATTATTGAATGAATACATACCTTTGCAATCACAATGTAATATGGTCGTGATATCACTTTTTTGTCGAAAAACTAGGCTTTGCTTGCGGAATGACAACTGTCTTGTCTCGTTTTTGAAGCAAAGCACTCGGAAGAAAGAGATAACGTGATATCGCAATGTAGCACCGTTCCGCTGTTCCTTTTCCTCATACATTTGCTATTACTCACTGAATAGATACCGCGTTTTTGGAGAAAATAAAGTTTGACACGGCGGTTTTAATTATCAAATAAAAAAAATATTGAGTTTTTGGACTTGTCACGTTATTGAAGCAAAGAGGCGACATGATGAATGTTCATCCATTTAATAAACGTAATACATTGGCTCAACTAACGAAAATAATGAATTGATTAACATCGCTTTGTTGTTCCAATAAAACCAAGAATTGGACAAATTTTAAGTATTGCGTTTGTTGTCTGAATTAACATTTTTATTGATATTACGTACCTTTTTCGTTGAGTGTTGACATTTTGGGCTAAAATTTGAAATTTATAGGCTACCCATTACCAGAAAACAGCCAGGGAGATCGACATTTTTAAACTTTCGTTTTTTCGGAACACCCTAAATGTAGTCAATAGTAAAGAGGCCCGGTCTATATCCTCATTGATAACCGCCAACGATTTCTTCTGTGTATATTGTGGTTTCTATTTAGCAGGATGTTTGCAAGGATTTTGTATGTATTATAACGGTACTATTTAGTATCGTTCTTCCCCATTAGTTAATACGTTGCTTTTTGTTTCCTTTTTTGGGGATTGGTAACCACAACCACCCCTTTCAATTCATCTGGCATTATTTTTTCTCGTCAAATGCCTTCAATTAGCTTTTATATAGTTTATATAGATCTGTTTAACGTTTCTCCTCTGAGTTTTCAGCACTCTGCTGCGTATATCACCTCTGTCTAGTGTCTTATTACTTTTAAAGGTTTTCAAATTGCTATCTTAATTCTTCTTCGTATATCGGGTATTGGTCTTCTATTTTAGCTGTATACACTTCGATGTTTGATGTATTTATGCTAGATTTGTCGTTTAACAGTTGATAGGAGTATTCCTTCTAGGTTTTTAGAACATCCTTGTAATTAGTAATAAGTTGTTACTGTAGTTTTGAAGGAAGTTTCTTGTTCTTGTTTGGTACCCGGCCTTGATCTCTGAAATTCCTTTAAAGAATTGTCTTACTTGGTTTTCCTCCGATTTTCTTATATATCTCTGATTACCTATTGCCTAAACTGCGTGCTACATTAAAAGTGCAAATTTTATGTAGCTACGTAGTGCTGACACACCAGTAAAGATCCACGGTTCCTACTGTCGTCCGAAGGATCTGTCGCACTGCAGCTTTTCAGCTTATTGTGCTTTGAATATTGACTTAATATATGCAATAGTATAATGGACTCGCATTGGCGACCCTTTCACCATTTTATGTTTCGATTGGTGGAATTATTAGGCTGCAAAAGTAGAAAGGAACTGGCACAAAAAATCATATGTCCCTTTAGATCCAATCACCGCTGCCAATCCACGAAAATACTTGGTCCCATACATCACATGAGTGACAAGATGCAGCTCGATGCATGTAAAGATCCACGATTACTACTGTTTATGTAATACTGTATATGCCTATATGGGTCTTAAAAACAACTTTTATGTTTTGATTGGTGGTATGATTAGGCTGCAAAAGTAGAATTAAACTGGCACAAAAAATCATATTTCCCTTTAGATCCAATCACCGCTGCCAACCCACGAAATTACATATCGTCCCACACATCACACGAGTGACAACGAGCAGCTCGATGCATGGTGGCTATCTCATAACGATAGCTGGGTCGCAGTATTGCAATATTGAAGTAGTAAAACAGCTCACATACCTGGGCGTACAGATAACTGAGGACAGCAGCGAGGAGGAGGAAATAAGTACAACATATAACGTAGAAACATGGATCATGACAAAAACAACAATTAACCTTATTAATACTTTTGAAAGAAAGATAACAACGAGGATTTGAGACAATGGTATATGGAGAACAAGGTTCAACCACGAGTTATACCAAAATTACAAAGAACCCTCTGTAGCCATGTAGCCAATTATGCAAAAATATAAAGATTGCGCTGGTTTGGTCACCTCATAAGAATGGACAATGACAGAACACCTAGTAGAAATCTTAGCGGAACTATGGTGGGACGTCGGCCTGTAGGTAGAACAAGGAAGAAGTGAATAGATGAAGTTAGAACCGATGCTGAAGAGACATTGAGTGTGGACAACTGGAGGAGAGCAGTCAGGGACAGAGATAGAGGTCTCGTAATTTAGAAAGGCACTAATTTGCATATTATGGCGCATCTAAAAATGGTCTCAGAAATTTGCTACTGCGTATTGAAATTATTTAATGCTAAGGCGTGGATTAGGAAGAAACTTCAAATTTTGACTTAATCTTCTTCACGTGTGTAACCCGTACAAAGGTTATTGGCTAGCTCAGCCTGGCGTAGGTCCTGTGCTGTGCAACAATAAATCACTTTTCCAAGGATCTAAGGGAGTTCAAAAGTTTTACATATTCATTTATTGACCCTAATAAATCAATCAGATACACATTATTGCTATTTAAAATACCGAAGAAAGGAAATTGAAGATTATAAACAAAAGAAAATTGTCAAGGAAACTAATTTGTTCAGTAGCACATCGCTAACACCTGACTGCAAGAGGGCTACTTATCTTTTGCGTCCATCGAGGGATCTTCGTTGCCGTCCTCAGGTTTTGGAGGGACTTCGGCTCCACGTAGCCTCTGTTGACTGGAGGTGGAGGTGTTCGGATGCAGACCCTTATTGTGGTTGCATGGGCACAGGTGCAGAACGACGGCTAGATGGCATTTGATTCATACAGCATTGGAATAGGTTCTCCCCAGCGACCCAAATAAGTTGTGAAAAACTTCTTGTTGTAGATAATATTATTTCATGGGTTTTGCTTGCTTCAAGTTTTATTCGAAAGAGAACAAATTATATTATGAAGGCACTCACTTTTAAGTCGTTAACATATTGGAGAAAAACTAGTACTGACGAATATTTGATGCTCGCTAATTACAATAAATAGTTCGGGTTTCAGAAAATTATTATTTGAAGTAGGTTAAGGGGCAGGAGCTAGAACAATTGAAGTGCTGAACTTAATTTTTGAATAGCGAATGGGAACTTAATTTGAATGGAAAGACTACAGAATAAAATGTTAACTAAAACGAAAAGTCTTGGAACGAAAATTAACTCAAATATCAAAGAAACAAAATAAAGAGAAAATCTATATATGAGAAGTAAAACACAAAGGAAGACAATAGGATAAATTATAGAAAGGAGATGGAACATTGTAACTTTACACGTGCCATCTCCGCGACGGTGGTTGGCTATCATCATGGCTATTCTAATATTAGATGCTGCTGCTCTGAATAGTTCGGTTGATGTGCATCCGTACCATTCCCTCAAGTTACGCAACCATAAGATTCTTCTCCTTCCTACACTTCTCTTGCCCTGGATTTTCCCCTGTATAATCAATTGAAGTATGTTGTATCTTTCATTACGCATAACATGCCCCAAGTATTGCAGCTTTCTTGCTTTATGGTTTTCAATATTTCCAGTCTTTTGTTGACTCTTCTCATGACTTCGTTGTTTGTTATATGCTCGGTCCATGATATCTTCAGGATTCTTCTATACACCCACAGTTCAAATGCTTCCAACTTTTTAGTAGTCGACGCGTTAAGTGTCCATGCTTCTATCCTGTAAAGCAGGGTCGAGAAAATATAATACCTTGCCAACCTAACTCTCAAGTCTAATTTCAGTTTTCTTGCACAAAGTACCTTTCTCATTTTATTGAAGTTTGTTCTTGCTTTCTTTATTCGAACTTTGATTTTTTTGGAGTACTCGTTTGTGTGATTAATTATTGTGCCAAGATAGTTGTAGTTTTCAACTTGTTCTAAAGTTTTACCTTTAATTGTCAGGCTTTCATCTTTTTTTGGGTTTTTGATATGCTCACAAAATTTAGTTTTCTTGATGTTTATTGATAATCCATATTCTTCTCCATACTCAACTATCTTGTTCATTAGCTTTTTGAGGTCTTTAAGGTTGTCTGCTATTATGATAGTATCGTCCTCAGATCTAATCTTGTTAATTGGCGTTCCATTTACCTCTATTCCTGCTGCTTCTCCCTCAAGAGCTCTTTTCATAATTTCTTCAGAGTATGCATTGAATAGTAGTGGTGAAAATACACACCCCTGTCGTACTCCTCTTTTAATTTCGAACTCTTCTGATGTGTGTTCATTAATGCGTATGTGTGCTTGCTGTTTATAATCTAGATTTGTTATAATTCGAAGGTCATTGTGTTGTAATTGTTTTGCTTTGAGGACGTCCATTAGCTGTTTGTGGCGGACTTTATCGAAAGCCTTGTTGTAATCTATGAAACAGACGTACATATCCTGGTTCACATCCAAACATCTCTGGATTAGCACGTTGAATGCAAAAAGTGCTTCACGGGTACCTACGCCTCTACGGAATCAAAATTGGGTTTCTTCAATATCCATATCAAAAGTGTTTGGTATATGCGTTTATGAATGATCTTTAAAAACATTTTAAGTGTGTGAGCCATCAGGCTTATGGTGCGAGGGTCGGTGCATTCTTTAGCATTTTTCTTTTTTGGGAGACAAATAAATGTTGAGGTCAACCATTCATTGGGTATGTCACCGTACTGATAAATTTCATTAAAGAGCTTCAAGAGGACATCTACGTACCCATTTTCTATTATTTTAAGGATATCAATTGGCAGTTGATCTGGCCCCGGGCTTTTTCCGTTGCTGGTGTTCTTTAGTGCATACAATATTTATTCTTCCTTTGTAATTTCTACACTTGTTTCTCTGTTTTCGAAAGATATGTCTTGTAGGTTTCCTCTTTCGTCGTCGAAAGGCTCTTCCATATATTCTGTCCATCGTTTTAGCTTTTCGCCAGTCGTTATAATAGTATTTCCATTTTTGTTTAAAAGAGTTGTGTTGTGGTTTCTTTTTTGCAGCTCTGCCATTTTTTTAACCTTTTTATGCAGGCTGAATAGATCGTATTTGTTCTTGAGGTCTTCTATCTCTTTACATTTTTCCTCATAGTAAGTTTGTTTTGTCTCTCTTATCTTTTTTCTGATTTCATTGTTAATTATTTTTTAATTGTGACTGTCTTTGTTCTTGGCTTGTCTTCGTTGGTCCATCATGCCGAGTATCTCGTCGATCATCCAGTTGTCTCTCTTTCTTATCGGTTCTTTTAATACATATCTCTTTGCATGGAACAATGATGCGGTTTTTTAGTGTTTCCCATTGTTAGTTTCTCTCGTAGGCGTTAGTAATATATAATTTATCAAAGTTTTCGTATATTTTTTGTTGAAGTTTGTTTTTTATATCAACTTCTTTCAGTTCTCTAACATCTATATTTGGAGTTCTTTGGGGTTTTCTAATACGTTTAAGCTTAAGCGTGACATTAGCGATTAGTGGGTTATGGTCTGATGTGGCATCTGCTCCTGGATATGTTTTAACTGATTTGATTGTGTTACGATATCTCTCTTTAATCAGTATATAATCGATTTGGTTTCTTACCACCTTCTTCTGTTTATCTGCTAATGAGCGCCATGTATATAACCGTCTCAAAGGTAATTTAAAGAACGTGTTTGTGATTATTGTTCTTGACTTGTTGACCTCTGTATCGACAATAATTGCTACTCCGCGTCTACTTGACTTAATGCAGTGCATTAATATGCAAATTAGTGCTTTCCCAAATGACGAGACTTGTACTTGAAGGCCGATGATAGGGGATGCCAGGACCCGACTTGAGCTGTAGTGCCCTAGGAGAGAAAGTTAATACTTCCTTTTAAAGAAAGTTTCCTGTTTTATTTGGTACCCGGCCTTGATCTCTGAAATTTCTTTAAATAATTTTCTTACTTGGTTGTTCTTCGGATTTTCTTATATACCTATATCTGATTATTGCGTAAACTGCGTGCTACATTATTAATGCAAATTTTATATAGCTACGTAATGGTGACACATGAGTTGACATGAGTAAAGGTCCACGGTTCTTATTGTATATACCTATATTGATCTTAAAAACAACTTTTATATTTCGGTTGGTGGAATGATTAGGCTGCAAAAGTAGAATGGAACTGGCTCAAAAAAAAATCATATGTCCCTTTAGATCCAATCACCGCTGCCAATCCACGAAACTACATGGTCCCATACATCACATGAGTGACAACGAGCAGCTCGATGCATGGTGGCTATCTCATATAATAACGATAGCTGGGTCGCAAATGTGCGTTCACCTTGAATTCACGAGAATTTTGAGACAAATCCATAAAGATGGGATGTATTTATCTTTTTCGTCTGAACCAGAGACAGCTGGATTGGCGAAACGGGAGCACAAAGGCGTGCTTTGGATTCGTGAGACGGTTCAAATTGCCGAAAATTTAAAAAATACTTTAAGTACCAGCATAAAGCGAACCATTAAAATATCAAAAGTGTTTTAAATCAAAGAATTTTTGTTATACTTCAAAGTTTAATTAATCGATAAAAAACCGACTTCCATGTGAAATATACTTTTAAGATGACTTCAAAAAAATAGATTTACCATCCTATTATACATACAGGCTAAAAGCTACTAAAAACAAGTAGGTAGGTACATTTATGGGTGAAATATGATGGAATATACAGGGTAAAATAGAGGAGTAGGTAATCCACCTCACAAAAAATAGAAAAGATTAAAAGGCGTTTAAGGCAACTGACTTAAACAGCGGCAGAAACCAAAACCCATGGTTCACACAGGAAGTCAAAGATTTAGCAAAAGAGAAGAAAGTTGCATACGTAAGATATATTAACAATAGGACCCAAGAAGAGTATCAAAGATATAAATCAGAAAGAAATAGAACAACTAACAGAATCAAAGATCTAAAACAAATATATTGGGAAAAATTCTCAAATGACATGGAACATGATTTACGAGGAGGTCAAGGGAAGGTATGGAACATGTTGAGGAACAGGAAGAAGCCGGTTACCGAAGAATTACAAATTAACGCAATAAAACCAAAAGAATGGGTAACTCATTTCGAGAATCTATACAAAGACGATAACGACGATAATAATGAAGTACAAAGAAATGACCTACAAAACATTCACCAAGAAGAAACAGAAAATGGTAACATCACCCAAGAAGAAGTAAACGAAGCAATCAAAAAATAGAAAATCACCAGATCCGGATAATATACCAAATGAATTAATTAAATACGGAGGTACAAAAATAATAGAAGAGATAACAACATTCTTCAAAAAAATTGTAAACAACATGACAGTACCAGAGGAATGGAGAGAGAGTATAACAATACCCATCTACAAGAAAGGCGTAAAGACAGATCCTACGAACTACCGAGGAATTACACTGCTCAATTCTACATCAAAACTATTGACAAAAATTGTATCCCAAAAAATATATAAGAAAGCCGGTGTATCGGAAGAACAACAGGGTTTTCGCCCAAACAGATCTACAATAGACGCTATTTTCATAATGCGACAGTGAGTTGAGAAATCAATAGAATTCGAAAAGCCCATGTTCACATGCTTTGTAGATCTGAAACAAGCATTCGACAGAGTACGATTAAAGGACGTGCTCACTATCCTTGAAAAGAAAAACATATGTCAGAGGTATAGAAACATAATCAAAGAGCTCAATAGATCCAACAAAACACGAATTAAAACCACACACGGGCTCACGGAAGAAATCAAAATCAATGCAGGCATTAGACAAGAGGACAGCCTCAGTCCATGCCTATTTAATTTAATAATGGATGAAGTTATAGGTAGTGTTAACATAATGAATCAGGGATACAAAATGGGTAACCGAACCATGAGAATACTTTGCTACGCAGATGATGCAATCTTAATAGCCGAAAACGAAGATGACTTGCAACGCCTACTACAAAAATTCAAAATAAACGCCGAAAAGTATAACCTGACACTATCCAAAGAGAAAACCCAATCGATGGTAATATTCAGGAACCCAATTAAATGTAAATTAGTAGTGGATGACCATATAATCGAACAGGTAATGGATTGTAGATACTTAGGTGTGGAAATATCTAGCGACAGGCATCTGAGGCAAGAATCAAAACAGCAGGCAACGAAAGCAGCGAGAATATATGGTTTCCTGAGGGATATAATTTGGCGGAATAAATATATGAGCACCGAAAGCAAAGTCCGCATTTATAAGACATGTGTTAGACCCGTATTGACATACGCAGCTGAGACAAGGGCCGAGACAACAAAGACCAAACAAATAATGAGAACAACAGAGATGAAAACCCTTAGATCTATAAGAGGTATCACACTCAGAGATAGAATACGAAACGAAGACACATTGAGAGAGCTAGGCGTTCAAGACGTAGTGAGATGGACAAGAGCGCGACGACGCATGTGGAGAGACCACATAGATCGGATGGACCCTGAACGTATGGCGCATTGGGTGAAAACACAGAAGCCTAACACCAAGCGACCCATAGGAAGACCCAAAAAACGATGGTACGAGAGTTGGAGCTCCGGATCGCAGCAAAGACTGTAACAGTAGAAACAGGACATAGTCCTATTACAAGAAGAAGAAGAAGAAAGGCGTTGATGATTATTATGATTACAAGTATGTACAAGCATGATGATAAGGGGCTTTTTCAGACAGTTCAATATTACGGATAATACTCGTCCTGTTCAGTAATGAACTCCCTATTAAGGCTGATTAATCTTAGGACGAGACGTGCACGGGACGTGGACATCACGGCTCTCTTGCCGGGCACGTTGAAGAATCGTCTGATAAGAAATACATTGGCTAGTTTATAGTACAACGGTACGGAGCGACAACGGGGACGTGCGCCGTCTATTGTTCCACGGCTTGTGTTGTGCAAACGACACTAAGATAAATCCGACTCTTTAAGACGCTCTAAAGATTTTTTTCATCAGAGAAATTATCCAGAGAATAAATTCTGACTGACTAGGAAATAACAACAACGAAAGAAATGTGGCTAGCTGTCAACGTAGAATAAAACTAAAGTCCTAATACAAGCAAGGAAACAACGAAACTTACAGAATTTGATAATAGACAACGCTAACATTGAAGCATTGTTTAAAAAAGAAAAGAAAATATTTTTAAAACAATGATTGAAGTAATAAAACAGCTCACGTACTTGGATGTACAGATAACTGAGGACGGCAGCGAGGAGGAGTAAATACGGAAACGGATAATGCTTGCTAACAAAGCATACTTCTCTCTGTCGCAGGTATTTGGATCCAAAGACATCCATAGGAAAGTAAAATTTAAAATATATAAGACGATCATAAGATCAATAGGGCCAATTCTGATTAACGAAACGAGAGATGACATGTCTCTAAAATGTCATGCAGTAATTAAATTGTTTCACGAGTTGTATGGTATGTGGCACTGACTTGCGTCACATGTGTTCACCATACGTCGTCCACATCAATATTATCCAATTTGGGTAGTAAGAACTATCTTGTCATATTTTGATATCGAGTACCAGTGACAGTAATTGCTTGACTAGCCTCATTATCAAGGAAATATGGTTCAATGCTGCCTCCAGTCCAAAAACTGCACCAATCATTGACGCGGTGTGAATGCATTTTTTTAATCACATTTTGGTTCGCAGAACCCCAAATGGGACAATTTTGACGATTAACAAACCTTCTTCTTCTTTAAGTGCCGTCTCCCAATCGGAGGCTGGCTATCATCATTACTATCTTTACTCTTGTATGTGCCATTGAAGACAATACTGGAACTCTGAGAACAAACAGAGAATATATAGCAGAGACATGGTATTGCAGAGACCTATATAAAGATGATCAACGCCAAGAACCTGTTAACCAAATCTCTGACGAGGTAGAAGAAGAACCTGATATACTTGAAAATGAAGTAAGACTCGCCATCATTAAGCTCAAATATAATAAAACACCAGGTCCAGATATGATAACAACAGAAATGCTCAAATCCACAGAAGAAACTGGCGTAAAATTACTTCATCTACTCTGTAACCAAATATGGCATTCTAAACAATGGCCTGAAGATTGGGCAAAATCTACAATAACGGCAATTCATAAAAAAAGCAGCTTCCATAAATGCGACAATTATAGAACTATTTCTCTTATATCACATGCCAGTAAAATAATGCTACATAATCAATGAGAGACTAAAAACTTTCCTTCAAAGAGAAATTCCACAAGAGCAAACTGGATTTACCAAAGGTAGAGGTACTCGAGAACACCTGTTGAATATAAGACAAATAATCGAAAAATCTAGGGAATTCAATATTTCACTGTACATTTGCTTTATAGATTATCGTAAGGCGTTCGACAGGGTCAAGTGAAGACACTTATGGCGAATATTAAAAGAAGTAGGCGTACCCCAACACCTTATTTCGCTTATAACTGAACTATACGAACACACCACTGGATCAGTTAAAGTGCTTGACACACTTTCAAATGAATTTCATCCAGAACGGGGTGTCAGACAGGGATATATACATATTATGACAGGGATGCATATTATGCGAAGAGCACTTGAAGGATGGGAAAAAGGCATCTCAATAAATGGTCATAAAATAAACAATCTACGTTTCGCAGATGGCACAGCCCTTCTTGCAAATAGTCAAGCAGAACTGATTGATCTTATACGACTGGTTGAAAACGAAAGTCAAATATTTGGTCTGCAATTAAACATATCAAAGACAAAGATCATGATAGTGGATAGACTACATACAGTTAGCCACAATTGATCGGTTTGAGGTTGTAAGCTCATACTTATACCTGGAATCATTAATCACAAACACAGGGTCACTACAGGAAGAAATAAAACGTAGATGTGATCTAGCAAAAGTCGCCACAGCAAAAATGACCACAACATGGAAGGACTGTCAAATTTCAAGAGCGTTAAAGATGAGGTTGATCATGTGTGTGTGTGTGTGTTTAGATTTATGACCTTGGTTTGAACCAATTGGCCAGCTCAAATTTTTTTTTTTTTTTATTTTCATAGACACAATTTCCTAATTTTAACTGATATACATTATATTTTAATAATCACAAACATATATTACATACATTACATTAAAAATACATACTAATAAAACACTATTACTAAATACTTATACTAAACCACTAATTGATATTAATTTTTTTTTTCTTTTTTCTTTTTTTTCTTTCGCGCTAAGACCTAAACCCGATTCATCCTCGCGGAGGTTTAGGCCTTCTTTGTGATATTTTTGTTTTTTTTTTGTTTTTTTTTGTTTTTTTGTATTTTTTTTATTTTGTTTTTTTTATTGTTTTTTAATATTTATTTATTTTTTTTATTATTTTTTTTTCTTTTTTTTTATATTTATATTTTTTTTTCGGTCGGTCTTGACGGTCCAGTTAGCTGGGGCTCAGTCGATCGACAAGTTTAGTGGATTTGCGATTTGCGGTCGCTGGTTCGAGCCTCAGCTAGGTCATGAAATTTATAAAAGGCCAACGCCGTAGTATAAAACTCAATAGAGTCTACGGCTTGGTCTGGAATAAACTGGCGTCTGATCGACCTATGGAGGAGCGGTACGGGAAGGGATAAGGGCTTCCGGCTTGGTGATACTCCTCCATAGATCCCTACCGAAGGGCGTTGACGCCTAAGAACGGTGTATACATACATATTTTTTTTTAATTTTTTTTATATATATATTTTTTTTTAAATATCAATTTTCATATTTTTTAAGTGGTTATAAACAATTTTATACAAATTTATATTTCGTGTACATAAAATGGAATTTAAATTGGTGGGGAGAGTAACTCCTACTGTTTGTAGATTCTTATATAACTGTTGATTCAGCATCTGGAAGTTTGCGCAATCGAAAATCACATGCTCTAAAGTACCCAACTCCCCGCATGTGCAGTTTTGAGAAGTGGCCAACCCTAGTTTATTTTTGTGAACTGGATATAAACCATGTTTGTTCCTTGCTCTATTTAAGGTTTTAATGAAGTGCCGATTTGTAATGTCGTTAAACCACGGTTTTCTATAAATTTTTGGTTGGATATCATGAAATCGTACACCTTTAAGGGATATATCATATTCCAGTTGCCATTGCTCCATTTGTTTTTTCTTAAACCATTGTCGTAGATCAGTGACTGGCATTAATGGTTCTTCTATCGTTTCCCCTGTTGTAGTAGCATCCTTGGCAAGTCTATCCACTATTTCATTTCCGTTAATTCCATAATGAGCCTTAATCCAAACCAAAGAAATTTGTTTACCTGTATTCGTAAGTAACTGGATTGTTTCTAAAATTTTTATAATTACTACTGATGAAGTGCTTGATAATTTAGTTTGTACTATTGTGTCTACCGAACTTTTGCTATCTGTTAATATAACAAACTTATTCTTGTGATGGATATTAATATACCTCAAAGCTTGAAGAATTGCGATGAGCTCAGCAGTATAACTAGACATTTGATTTGAAAGTTTAAATTTTTTGGATAGATTTTCATTTGAATGGTAAAAGGCGCATCCAGTTGACTCAGCGAATTTGGATCCATCTGTATAAATACAATCGGACTCCGGCCATCTTTTCAGAATTGTTTTCTCAA
Organism: Diabrotica virgifera virgifera; assembly: GCF_917563875.1. Lineage (NCBI taxonomy): Eukaryota > Metazoa > Arthropoda > Insecta > Coleoptera > Chrysomelidae > Diabrotica > Diabrotica virgifera. The sequence continues at coordinate 68,299,132 of NC_065443.1, read as the reverse complement.
CAAACGTAATTATGTTAAATTGATTAACGTGTGGTTCAATATTAAGATATTAATAAGGAATTTGTAGTTCTAATAGGTTATAATCACAATTATAAAAGGGAAGGATGTCATTTCTGTAAACCTCGCTATTAAATTGGATTAATAGTTGATAACTGCTTATTACTTTAGGATGAATTTTACGTCGCCAGAAGGGAGTATCTATTTTTGAATTGAGGTTTTGTATTTTCTCAGATCTTTTCTGTGCTAGGAGTTTTGACATAAAAACATCACACAAAAATTGCCGTCTAAGATGCAAAGGAGGCTCTGCTGCTTCAATTTCTAAAATATGTGTTGGTGTGCTTTGTATACATCCAAGACAAAGTCGTAAACACTTATTTTTTATTTTTTCCAATATCTCCAATTGAGTTAAATTTGCATTTCCATATAAAATACAACCATAGTCAATCACTGAACGTATTAGTGCTCTATAGAAGATTAGTGATATATTTGGATCGGCTCCCCACTTTGTGTGGCTAAAAGCTCTTAGTATATTTATTGCGTTTTCACATTTTTTTGACAAATGATGAATATGTTCTTTCCAAGAGAGCTTTTGATTTAAAATTATGCCAAGGTATTTAACACATGTTTTATATGGGAATGTGAAAGGTCCTATATTAATTTGGTTTGGTGGTTGATAACGTCTTCTCGTAAATGAACAGATGACTGATTTATCTTGAGAGATGCTGAATCCATTTCTTTGTGACCATTCGGCAATTCTTTCTGTGGAGTTTTCTAATGCATTGATTGAAGCTTCGATCGACTTCTTTTCCGTATAAATGCAAAAGTCGTCTGCGTACTGAAGTATTCTAGTTTCTTCGGTAATAGAACTAGTAACATCAGCAGTGTACAGAATAAACAATAATGGACTTAAAATACTTCCTTGAGGCAATCCAATTGATGTTGATTTGGGCGTACCTATCACTCCATTTATATTTAAATACACTTTTCTATCACGGTATAACTTCATTAAGTTCGCAATAACCCCTTCTGGAATTCCTATGGCGTATAATTTATCTGTCAATATGTCTAGATTAACTACATCATATGCTCCCTTAATGTCTAAAATAGGCAGGATATTGAGTTGTTACGAGTAAATGCTAATTGTACATCAGTAACAAATGATGTTGTAACTTCTTGAGTTGAACGTACTCTTCTGAATGCATATTGGACTGCTGATAATAATTGATTTTTCTCCAGCCAGTGTTCTAACCTGTTTTTAATAAGTCGTTCGTACGTTTTCATTATACAAGACCCCAATGCAATAGGTCTGTAGGAGTCTGCAGAATCTCTAGGTTTATTAGGTTTAAGAATAGGTACTATTAAATATTTTTTCCAATCGTCTGGTATGTTCGACTTGTTTGTATATATACTGTATAAATGGAATCTCAGCAATCATTGGGTAATGGATGTTGTCTATTCCGGGAGACGTATTATTTCTTTTCTTACAAGCTTGTTGTTATTCGTTCATTGTGAAAGGTTTATTTAGCATGTGATCATTTGTATAATTATTTTTGAACTCTCTTGGTTTTTGGTTAACCCAATTCGGACAGATTTTACTATGAAAATATTCTGTCCAGTCTCCCCACTCCATTTGATGTCTATTTGCTTGTTTCCTGTTTTTGAATCTGTTTAATTTAGCCCAAACATCTTTCATTGCAGTATTTTTGTTCAAACTTTCACAATACGATTTCCAACTAGCTCTTTTTGCTTCATTTGTAATTCTTTTAACGATCGCATCTTGATTTTGATACTTATTAAGATTATCCAAATTTGGATTCTCTTTATATTTACTAAATAACTGCTTGCGTTTCGTTACTGCATCTTGGCAGTCATTATTCCACCATGGTTTGCATTTTTCCCAAGTATTTCGTTTATTTGTACTCTTTTTTGGTATAGCTACGGTAGCTGCTTCGTTCATATCTTCTAATAATTTGTCATAACTATCGTCAATAACATTCAATGATTTTTCATATAACAAAGTGCTAAATTTTCTCCAGTCTGCCTTGTTAAATTTCCATATTTTATGACTTTTTGTTGGTGGTGACGTTCCTCTAAGTTGACATTTCATGAGTATTGGCAAATGGTTAGAGCCATGGGGATCTTGAAGTACCTCCCTAGAGATGCATCAAGTCAAACTAGTTTGATTTTACTCAAAAAACTTGACTTGACTTGAAGATCAAACTTTTTGTATAAAAAAGTTTGACTTGACTTGATTTCGATATCTTTAGGTTTGACTTGAATTCAAACATCTTCAAACAGTTTGAAAAGTTTGAATATTACGCAACGTGTTTATTTTCAATTTAAAATGAGACCGTCTACGCCTTTATTTGTTCAGTGGCGGATCGGGGGGAGGGGGAGGGGTAGGGAAAATTCCCCCCTCTCCCAACAAGGTCAAAAAATTTTTTTTGACAAATTTCAATAAACGTAGAAATGTATTGGCTGATACGATATTTAAACCGCAGACAGACAAATAAAACCCAATAAACGCGACAGTTGGGATAATTATTAAGAAAGCTTAATGCATATTTATACATTTTTTTTTATTTAAACCCAACATTTGTAGCCTGTATCCGAAAAAAATTTAAATTGTAGATATAAAACCATATAGACCTGGATCCCGCGTACCTACCAAAAAAAAGTTGATTAATAGCAAGCTAAACATTTGTTAATAGCTTAACAGTGTCTAGTCAGATGTATGGGAACACTGGAACAGAACAAGTTTTAATTGTGGAAAATGTTAAAAATTTGGAACGTCAGACTACGAAAACGTTCCATGTATTTTGTCGGACAAAACTTCCAATTCATTTGTTACCATTTCATTAAGCTCTCATGCAAAAATTAGACTGGTGTTTATCACCAACTGGGCATTTTAATGAGTGGAACAAGAAGAACATGTCAAATGAGAGGAATCATGCTGGTTAGTAATAGCAGTCTGATTTTTGCATGAGATTTTAATGAAAGGGCAACAAATCAATTGGATGTTCTGAACGACAAAATACATGGGACGTTTTCGTAATCTGACGTTCCAAATATTTAAACTGTTCCACAATTAAAACTTCCCCTGTTCCAGTGTTCCCGTACATCAAAGTTTGTCTGACTAGACACCGTTAAGCTATTAACAAATTTTCAGCTTGCTATTAATAAACTTATTAGTTATTGTAGTTTTTTAATTTGAGGCAATAATAATTTCATATTTTATGACTTTTAATATTTTGATATACTGAATTCGCTCTATCGAGATTCACTTTGAAACTGACGTTAGTAATTTCTTTTTTGAAAAGTTCAGTTGTCAGAAGTGACTGGAAATTACTACAAAACCAACTCACCTGCTCTTATCAAATATTATTAATAGTAAACAGACATAAAAATAACATAAACCTTACGTCAATCAATAATTATTTATTAGCACCATTATAATGTATTGATAACAAATGAGAAAATTATTTATTGTACAAAATAAAAATATTTTGTAGAAATAAACTTCACAAAATTTTATGAGATTAGGAGACACTCCCACTATTTCTAATAATTCTTCTTTTTTTAATGAAAGATTAAGTTGATTTAAGTTGATTTTAGCAGTTAATAGTGTGAGGTAGGAATTTTTGTGTTGTATGTTTCCTATTGCGAATGTGTCAAAAAAAATCTCGCGAGAGCGAATGTAGTATACAAAGCCTTATTTAACACAAAAAAAGATTGTTTACTAAATTTATTAAATGGTTTTTCTAACAAGTCTACCATAGAAGTCTAAAGGGGCCAAATTAGCCCTGTGTAAGTTATTATCGTTTTCTGGAAAATTCGATGAGCCTTACTTTCAAATTCCTGTCGGATAGGTAAAATTATATTGATGTACCTATGTTTATTGTAAATGGTTACCCTTATACTGGTACTGATCATCTACGTAATAAAGATAAAATTGTTGGTGAACACAAGTGAACACAAAGATACAATTGTTGGTGTAGAGGACCAAATGACGCGTCTTTATACTACAAAAGTAACTTGAAGACGATGGTCTATGTACATCTTTTATAATACTCTTGACTTGGAAGCAATAAATGCGTGGATTATTTATAAAGAAATAGCTGGAAGTATACTCAGTCTTCGTAAGTCTATTCTTCGGATGTGTCAAGAATTATGGGCCCCATACCTTGCCTCCCGAAATCTGGAACTACGTCTAGCAACACCAGGTCTACCAACAACTAATTACTGTTACTATCCAAAAACAAAAAAAATTTCAGTTGAAAATATTTTGTAAAGGAAATCATACTTCCAATCATTGTCACGGCTGTAACAAGGCAATGTGTGGCAAATATCAAAAACTGCGAAATGTATGGTGTTTCGAATGTTTTTGATAGGCAGCGAATGTGTTAAACAATGAAAGTAAAAAATAAAATCAGATTCTATCGTCTAGAGCAGATTTAATTTCTTTAAACTGAGTTTTAATTGATTAAAGAACGTAGGGCCAAAATGAATCCTTCGGGCTTTCTAGGTAGGTATGCTACGCCAGACTTTCTAGTGTTAAAGAAATACCAACGAATATGCAGCAATAAAACTTTTGTATTGTGGTACATATTTTCGAGTGAACTAGCAGCTTGGTACCACATGTTTTTTCGCCCTAAGATAAATAAATGCCTTTTTTAATAAAAGAAAGTCATAAAAATTCCAAATCATTTTATTTCGAGCTGTCCATTGAAAAACCTTCTTCTTCTTCTTCCTTCTTGTATGTAGGCTTTAAAGCCTGTTTCTTCTTAAATATTATCCTCCTAAATTGTTTAGGTTATCGCACCACCTTTTTCTTGGTCTGCCAATACTTCTTCGTCCATTTGGTGACTTATCTCGTGCTATTCGTACTATCCTATCCTCTGCCATTCTACTAATGTGTTCGTTCCACTCCTGTTTCCGTTTTGTCACCCATCCATTTATGTCTTCTATATTGCATGATCTTCTTATGTTTTCGCTCCTCTCCCTATCCAACAGACTTTTCCCTGATATTCGTCGGAGTATTTTCATCTCTGTTGTTTCTAGTAGTCGTCTCGTTTTAGATGTGTCAGGCCTTGTCTCCGCCGTGTATGTTAATATAGGTCTAATTGCTGCTTTATAGATTCTTGCTTTTGTGTCTTGTCTTAAGTGTTTGTTCTTCCAGATTGTGTCATTAAGAGATCCCGCCGCTTTACTTGCTTTTAAGCTTTGTTGTCGTACTTCCTCTTCAACATCTCCGTAACTGGTTATATCAATTCCCAGATATCTAAACCTTGCTTCCTGCTTTATTATTTTCCCATCAATTTCGATTTTACATCGTAGTGGGTATTTAGATGTTGTCATACATTTGGTTTTTTCTGCTGATATTATCATATTGTATTTCTTGGCTGTTGTATTAAAGATGTGTGTTAATCTTTGGAGATCGTCTTCTGTCTCGGCGATTAATGCGGCGTCGTCTGCATAACACAATACTTTGATTTCTTTATTCCCCATTCTGTAACCACGACCTTTACGTACTGCTTCTATTATTTCGTCCATTATTATATTAAAGAGCAGTGGGCTTAACGAGTCACCTTGTCTGACTCCACTTTGTACTGGTATAAACTGCGTTAGTTTTCCATTTATCTTTGCCTGTATTCGATTATGAAAGTAGATGTTTTCGATGGTTTGTATAATATTGATTGGTATGTTTCTTCCATACAGTAAATGTAAGACGTCTTCGACTTTGAAAAACCAAATAGTCTTATTTTATTGTAACCTTTAAAGGCATAGGCGTAACATGTCGCTTATCAAAATGTTCAATGTGTTTTAAATGTATTATTTTTTTTCAAATCCTGAGAAAACTAATAAGAATTTAAAAAAAATTTAAACGCAGCATGAAAGATTATATTATTTCTGAGGGACGAACATCCCTGAAAACTTCTATGTTTACTTTAAGGCTATGGGTACATAATTCGCAAATATTTTACGGCTATTCCTACCTTTTCTGTCTTTACATGGCAAATTACGTGTAGTAAAATTCACACTGGTATGGATATGTACATATTACTAGAATGTCATTCTACTTGATAATGTCATAACTAGCTTATAGAGATGGCTTTTGAATCTTCTTGGATAACTGTTATTTTTTTGTATAATTGCAAGTTATTAATCCAGTTAATAAATGTGATAATTTTTTCAGTATCTATGTATTCAGTGATTGTAATAATATGTACCTACAAAAAAACTAATACTCAATCGAGAAAAAGTAAAAGTGTTAAAGGGATTTTTTAATAATATATTGATACTATGGAACGCTTACAATTTTGAACATCTTTAAAAACAAAATACTTGGATCACAGAATATATCTTAATGTATTCTCTGCTTCTATCTTCCATAAATAATACACAATAAATAACTTTTTTTAAAGTTGACCTCCTTAATCAATTATTTATCAAATACACTATATACCAATATTATTTAATCAACAACTAAAAATATTCCCGATTCATGTCATATAATTATTTAAAATTGTCACTGATTGTCCGTGTCTGACTGACAATATTCTATTCGACTAAGTGCGTTGTATGCCAAAGATAGATTTGGAAAATATTACCACGGACATTGTGTTCATTTTTTTCGAATCCTGAAAAAACCAATAAATATTTTTGAAATATCTAAACGCAGAATGAAAAACTAAATTATTACCGAGGGCTGAAAGTCCCTTAAAATAAATAAAAAGTTTATTTTGAATGAGATATTTGAAATTAAAAATAACACTAAATTTTCTCTTAGTTTTTTTACCCCTGTAACTTATTAAAATAAACAATATAGAAGTTCTCAGGGACTTTCGGCCCTCGCTAATAACGTAATATTTCATTCTGCATTTAAATTTTTTAAAAATACTTATTAGTTTTCTCAGGATTCGAAAAAAATGAATCCCCATTTGAATAGCATTGCAGCCGAAAAATCGTACCGATCCTCTTAATAAGTTACAGGGGTGAACATAAAAAGGAAAATTTAGTGTTATTATTAATTGCAAATATTTCATTCAAAACAAACTTTTTATTTATTCTAAGAGACTTTCGGCCCTCGGTAATAACGCAATCTTTCATTCTGCGTTTAAATTTTTCAGAAATACTTATTAGTTTTCTCAGGATTCGAAAAAAATAAATATCTACATTTAAAAGTTTTAAATTAAAACACATTGAAAATTTTGACTTTTATGTGGCACTCATTGTATTATTAATTTTCTTGTCTTAATTGGCAACTAACATGTCTATCTCGGCAAAAAAGTGTATCTACTAGATAAATTATTTTTCAAACTCTTTCAAACTAGTTTGACAAACAGTTTGAATTTTCAAACCTGTACGATTGACCAGTTTGACTTGACTTGAAATATTTGTCAGAAGGATTGACTTGAGTTTGACTTGAAATTAAGTCAAACTCAAGTCAAGTTCAAACATTCAAGTCAAACTTGTGCAACTCTATACCTCCCACTGGAATAATTGACTGATATTTTGAGAGCATATAGTAATATCAATAGCACTTTTTCTTTGGCCTGGTCTAGTAACAAGGGTTGGTTCCCCTGTATTTAAAAATACTAGATTTAATGAGTTTATTGCTTCTAACAGGTTTCTTCCTTCAAAATCTTCTAGATCTGATCCAAAAGCCGAATGATGCGAATTAAAATCCCCACCAATTATACATGGTTTTGGTATGCTATTAAAAAAATTAAGAAATTGTGTCAGTGTAACTCTACTCAAAGGTTTTATGTAAACTGAAACAAGATAAACTTCCTTAAATTGACCAATCCGAACACACACACACACCTAGCCATAATCTTTTCCATTTGAGGTAAATCTATCTCAGAAAAACTAATTTCATCCTTAATTAAAATTGCTACACCAGCTTTTCCATCCTCTCTATCTAAACGTGAACAATTATAACCTACGAAATTATAATAAATATTTGGTTTAAACCAAGTCTCCGAAAGAAGACCTATATTGATTTTATATTCATGAAGTAAATACTCCAAATTACATTTATTTGAAACTGCCGATCGGCAGTTCCATTGTGTAATAGAAAAGGTTTTGTTCATGTCTGCGAGCTTAATCCCTGTTTATTGAGTCTGTCCTTAATAATATTAACCACTTCAAACTGTTGAACATTTAAAATATTATCCCTATTTAAAGACTTTAATATATCCATAACTAATTCAAATACTAATGTTATCGTTTCTGTTTCTGACATTTCATTCGTTTTAATAATATTCTCTCGGTAAGATTCTTGACTCAAAATACCCCCTTGTAACCTAGCGATTTCAATTGGTTTAGTTATTTTGATTTCTTCATTAATACAAGGATCAGGTGTTTGAGGCCTGGCCCTTTTCGTTGGATTTTTATAGATAGTGTATTTATGGGAATCTATGGGGCTAGACTGCGAAAAACCTGAAGAATATGGAAGAGCAGCTTGACTTGGAAGGAGTGGAAAAGCTTTTTGAGACGCTAATTCTATGGGAAATTGAGGATTTAATGTTTTATTTTCACTAGTAGTTGCATTTGCATATGTTCTATTGGGGATTAATTTAATTGCGTCATTGTATGTTAAATTTTTTTGAGACATAATATCTTTAATAGTTTTTTGCCTCAGATATTCAGGACACAGCTGAAAATTTGTAGTTAAATGATCTCCGTTGCACTGAAGATATTTATTGTTTGGGTTTTCAGTGCATTTGGAGGATAAATGTTCACCGTGACATTGGAAACATCTAGACTTACCACGACACTGTCCACCCACGTGCCCGTAACGATGGCAATTGAAACACAAAATTACTTTCTGTACAAATATTTCGACCGGAATTAATACCTTATTAATAACTACATACTTAGGTAAACTTTGTGCCCTAAAAGTCACAATAATACTTTTAGTTGGAACATATACCGTAGTATTATTCTCAACAATTTTCCTTTTTAATCTTTTGACTTCTACTACTGTAAATTTACAGTGGTAGTCATAGGCTTTAATTTTATTTTTTAACTCCTCATCTGAAATGTCTCTATCAATATCCCTTAAAATACCCTGACGATGAATCATAAATTTAGGTACATAAGCCTCAAGTTTATTTTCAGTAAACCTTTTTGATTTATTTTGATCTACTAAAAAATTGGCCCATTTTGACTCTCCAAAAACTACTTTTACTCGATGTTTTCCTGCCAAATCAATTCTTTTTATTTTATTATCCAGTTCCGGCCAATTTTTTAGTATTATATCACCAACCCTAATCGCATTTAGACGTAAATCACTTTTATTTTCAATTATTACTTCAAAAGGACCTGTGTCAGTTTGTAAATATTTATAGGTAGTTCTAATGTCATTTGTATTTATTTGGGACGAGTTTGACGAAATATGAAGTTGATTTTTACTTACGTTTGAGCTGCTATTGACATTTTTATTAATATTATCGATACCTGAAACCGCTGTTATTTCCATATTATTATTCTGTTCTTCTCTAAACTTGTAAAATTCGTCCTCTCCGGGATCGGGAGGGTCACCGTCACCGTGTCCGCTCATCAAGATTTAATCGCTTCGAACGCTAAAACTGACTTATATTTATATAAAACTTAAACTATAACTAAATTAACGAAACTAAAAAAGAAAATTTAACGGATTTAACTAATAAAAACTGCTAATAAATTTAAATTTTCGAGAGGAACTTTGAAATGCGTCTTTACACTTTGACAGTAGTTTGACGTTCCCAGGTTGATCAACTGCTTAATATTTCCAATACTGACCTACGGATGTGAGTCTTGGACCCTGAGAAATTCGGAAAGCAGAAAGATAGATTCCACTGAAATGTTCTGTTGGAGACGAATGCTACGAATTCCTTGGACCCACCATAGAACAAATAATTCAGTTTTAAGAGAGCTAAAAGTTAGCCAACGACTTTCCAGTAAAGTCCATCTCCAACAATTAAAACACTTTGGACATGTTATGAGAGCAAACACAGAAAACATGTAAAGACTCATTATACAAGGAAAGGTGAAAGGCCGAAGATCACGAGGAAGATCCCCAACAAGATGGATCAATCAAATTACGAGAATATGCAAAAGACCTATGCATGAGTTAAAAGAAATGACCAGAGACAGAGATCTTTGGAGACGGACAATACACGACATCACGTCGCCCACTACACTCCCTCCGGGGGGTCAGGATTGAAGAGAGAGATCTTTACTATATCCACCGCTACACCGAAGAGTTCTACAGAACTGCATTTAAACTAGGCCCTTAGATAAATTCTGCAACCATGTCACTCTCCTTCTTCCTATACTCCTTCCGCCTCTTATCTTTCCCTGTATTATCAGTCTTAGCATTTCATATCGCTGTCCCTTCACAACGTGTCCCAGATATTGTAACTTTCTTATTTTTATTGTGTTTATTATTTCGGATTCTTTGCCCATTTCTCGCAATACTTCGTATTCATTTTCTTCTGTGTCCATGCTATTCTAAGCATCCTTTCTGTAACACCACATTTTAGCTTATTTATGTGTTCTTGCTTCAATGTCCAGCTTTCAAGTCCATATTGTAGTATCGAAAACATGTAGCATCTCAGAGCTATTACTTCCAGTTCTAATCTAAGGTCTTTATTGCAAAGAATTGTTTTTATTTTCACAAACGCATTTTTTGCTATTTCTATTCAGGCCCTTATTTCTATTGTTTGATCATTATTTTCTGACATCCAGGTTCCCAGGTATTTGTATTATTTATCAACTCTTTCTATCGGTATACTTCCCAAATGTATGTTTGTTTGTATATTTGTTTTCTTAGATACTATCATAAATGTAGTCGTTTTTTGTCGATATTTTTCACAGAAACTGTTGGAGTAGTAGTTGGAATTATTGTTCAGTAGAGCTTGCCATAATCACGGTGTCATCTGCATATCTTGTATTGATAATAGTTATTTTGTTAATTATTACTCCTTCACTTTCAGATAGTGATGCTTCTTCAAAAATGGATTCACTATACGCATTGAATAGTAATGGACACAATATATCCCTTCCTAACACCTCTCTTGATTTCAATTCCTGTTTTGTTTATTATTCTTAGTCCCTTTTGTCTATGTTTTTTGCCTTTAGAATGTAGACTAATTTTTCATATCTTACTTTTTCAAAGGATTTCCAAAACCAATGTCACAAACATGCACCATCACTCACCACATTCGTATCCATGAATCTTTGAGCTATCACATTAAAATCAAATAACTCCTCTCTTGTCCTTAGTCTGTTGCTGGACCCAAACTGACTATCATCTATTCCTTCTTCCAAATTTTTTATTTATACCACCATGTATAATCTTCAAGAATAATTTCAGAACATGTCTTATTGATGATATCGATCTGTATTCACTGCAGTGTTTAGCGTTTGTATTTTTAGAGATAGCGCTGTTTCACACACTAAAGTCGACTTTACACTACATGATTTATCATGTGATTTGTCATATGATTTTTCCCATGACGAGCCGCATGACAATGCTTATGACAAAACGAGCCGTATAAACAATGCAAAATCATATGACAAATCACACAGTGTAAACATGTAAATTTCACTCCATGACCAAATCATATGACAAATCACATGATAAATCATGTAATGTAAAGTCGACTTAAGAATTTTGAACGTGCAATAGTTAAAATGCACATAGTGGTTCGAGCAATCATATGGAATCTTTCTCCCTTCACCGCTTGAAACGTTCGGTGAAGGGAGAAAGATGCCCTAGGTCTTAACGTGCGTATAAATAAAATAAATAAAATAATTTTAACGCTGTCAATGGAGTGTTCAAAAAAATGCTCGATTTCTCACAGTAGTGCCATCCCGTTCTTAACCCTTTTAAACACTATGAAATATGTATTCAATGTGTCATTGGCATCTAATATAGTGAGCAAAAACGAGAAGAGACAACGATACATTAAAATTCTATGGATCCAGCTCATCTTAGCGGTTCTAGAGATTTTTTAGTTCGATATTTATGGCCCCAAAAAGCGAGAACGCTTAAAGCGAGGATGTGGTCTACCAATAATTGAAAACTAAAAACCAGATATTCTACAAAAAATTGAATATAAAGTGTTATATTTTCTTTTTTAAAACTATAAAACACCAGTAAAAAAATTCAAACTACAATAATAGTAGGGAGCATTGGATGCTTAATTTTCAGTTACTAAAGCGTCATGGGGACCTATTGGATTATGAAGACTAAGTCCTAAAACCAAAAAAAGTTAAGTTAAGTTTTCCATTTTTTAATTTAATCGTCATTTTTTATTTCCAAAAATCGTTTTTTTTTCATTTATAGCGCCATTAAAATCAGGTTAATACGCTGCTACATATTCTCTACATTACTGTACAGAATGGAGAGCTGGACCCTTACAGAAACACTAATAAAGAAATTGAAGATTGGATTTCAGATGTGGATCCATCGACGAACATTGCGAATAAGTTGAGTTGATTGAATAAGAAATGAAATAGTTTTGCATCGAATGAAAAAGAGCACATAAATAACAAAAACAATAGAAATTCGAAAGTTAAAATATTTCGGCCATGTAATGAGTCATCCAGAAAGATATAACCTTATAGATTTCATTCTTCTTCTTGTAGTTCCCTCTCCTATAGGATGTTGGCTATCATCATAGCTACCCGTACCTTATTGGCGGCGGCTCTGAAAATATCTACTGAGCTGCAACTATACCACTCTCTTAAGTTTCTTAGCCAGGAAATTCTTCTTCTACCTATGGATCTTTTACCCTTAATTTTGCCCTGCATTATGAGCCGTAATATCTCATATTTCGCACCTTTTTAGTAATGTGGCCCAAATATTCCAGCTTTCTTGTTTTTATGTTCTTTATCATCTCGCAATCCTTTTGTAGCCTTCTTAGAACCTCTGCATTCGTAATTCGTTGGATCCACGGTATTTTCAAAATCCTTCTATATAACACCACATCTCAAATGCTTCTAACTTCTTTGTGTTGTCTACTTTCAGTGTCCAGCTTTCCATTCCATACAACAAAGTCGAGAACACGTAGCATCTTAAGTCTGTTATTCTCAGCTCCAGAGGAACGTCTCGACTAACAAACATTTTTTTCAGTTTTATGAACGCCTGTCTTGCAATTTCGATGCATGTCCTGATTTCTCTACCGTGGTCGTTGTTTTCTGTTAGCCAGGTTCCCAGATATTTGTAGGTATTTACTCTTTCTACTTGTTTTCCCTCGATATCTAGACTTCCTACTGGGAAAACAAGTAGAAAGAGTAAATACCTACAAATATCTGGGAACCTGGCTAACAGAAAACAACGACCACGGTAGAGAAATCAGGACACGCATCGAAATTGCAAGAAAGGCATTCATAAAAATGAAAAAAATGTTTATTAATCGAGACCTTCCTCTGGAGCTGCACTTCATAATCAGTCCCGGATTAAGAATCTTGAGATATGAGGCCCCTTAAGAAACCTCCTCTTTCTGACTCCAGACCCTCGGATAACCCCTCTGTCTTCGAACGGTATTCCTTAGAAAAATATTAGTTGACATTTTGTAGTCGTTAACTTAAATTTTTGTTTCAATATTTTTAAGATATTTTATATCAACTACAACTGAATTTAGATTTTAATAAATAAAATACAATCTAGAAAAGTTAAGAGAGCTTTGTTTGAATTTTAATACTTAAACATTTTAATGTAATTAGAAAATATAAAAGATAATAATGTCATAAAATGTTAGGCTTTAGGCTATGGCTTAATAAAATATTTAATATATTTTTCTTATTACATAATTATATAAAGTCTAAATTTTTAAACAAAGTAAGTTATCAATCGATGTAGCACAGAAACAGGGCCCCCTTAAGGGTAACTGGCGCCTGTGTGCAAAAAAGGATTTTGGCGCCCCTTAAGGCATTTTGGATCATGTTTTTCTATTTATTTTTCGAAGGTAGGTAGGTAGGTAGGTAGGTAGGTTCTTGAAATAAAGCAAAAAACTGAACGTTAGAAGTCATACTTATAGTCCAGTCACTCACGGTAAAACATTGCAAAACCTCCGAATTTTAAAGAATTGCTTTCATTGGCATGGAATTTGGCATACACATACCTAACATGTCAAATAAAAAAAAGTGATATTGTGCGGATGTGTGCTTTTGCCCTGGATGTGATTTTCACCCCTTCTCGATGGTAAAAAACATAGAAACGTTAAAAAAAGGAATTGGATAAAATTACTAATTTTAAGCAACTTTTGTTCTATAGAGTTTTTTCAGTAAGTTCAGTAAGTATTTTATCGAACAAAATGTTCTTACCAAAAATAGAGCTTGATAAAAATAATAAATTTAAAGATAAAACCCATAACTAAATTAAAATTCATGGTGACGTTTCAATTATTACTTTAAT